>NW_006923585.1:4314-14857 GCF_000298275.1 Orycteropus afer afer | reverse complement strand
ACATAACAATAACAACAACAATATAAACAAACATAATTAAAAGTAATGTCAAAAAAAGAAGTGAAAACAGAAGTCTTTGACTTTTTTAACAAGTTTATGGTTGTTGGTATTACATTATTAGATAATGCATTGGTTGTAGTTATTTATATGTCTATAGAAACTATAAGCCTAAAGAAATTTCCTTCTATTCATTAATTTGTTAAGTTTTATCAAAAATTTATCTTGAATTAAGTCAAAAACATTTGAAGTCTATATAATTTGTTCTGTTATTTTTTTTTAATATGGCAAATTGAATCTGTTTTTGATTGATACAATACGCTTGACTTATTGGGACAAATCATATTTGGTAATAATGAATTATCCATTTTATATATTGCTGAATAATTTTTCCTGTATATTTTCTAATACATTGACTAGCTGTATAAAATGTAATGAGAAATAGTAATCTGTAACTTTTATTCTTGCACTATCCTTTTCATGTTGTCATATTAAGTAATCTCATCCTCAAAAATACCAATTGCAGTATTTTGTACTTCCCTTTTTATTTTTTCAATGAAATTGTTTAGGACTCATATTATATATCCAATATCCAATATCCAATAAATAGTTACTAGATTCTGTAGTAAAATCATCTGGACCAGAAGTTTTCTATTTTGGAAGATTTATCATAACAAGTTCATTTTTCATAATACATTCAAGATATTCAAAATTTAATGGATAAATGGTGTGTTGCAAATTGTTTTTCCATTGCATTTAACTTGCAAATACATTGGCATATAGTTGCAAAAGTGCCCCTTTATAAACTGTTTAAAATTTGTAATATTTGAAGTTATATTTTCTTTTCAATCTTTAGTTAGAAATTATATTTTCTGTATTTTTAAATCAGCTTTTTTTAGTTTTTTGTCAATTTGAGTTATCTCCAGAAAAAGAAGAGTTAATCAAAAGCCAAATAAATCTTTGGAAGAGCAATTTTATAAATTCCAATAGAATGTTTACAGTGTTCACCAAATATGTTCAAATGATGTTTAACACAACACAGATGAAAAATATCATCATTGAACATATCTACGAATATCCATGTAGTTGACATCATATTAATATTTAAAATGAAGAAAAAGCCTACACATTCTAATCTCTTACCCAGTAAATAGTTATTGAGCAATTTTTACATGTAAAAATGTTTAGTTTTGCTATGAAATTGCTCTAAATAAATAGTATTGACTCATAAAGTTATAAACAAAACTAACTACCAGAAAATATTAATTTAAAAAATTAAGGTTTTCTGACTTCCTTTGGGAATTCAGAAAATGTGTGTGTTTGTGTGGGTGTGTACAGAATGTGTTCTGTCATGTAGATATAGCTTGACTTTATCTTTTAATTTGTCTAATGTGAATTTACTTTCTATGATTGGATCTTCTACTATGTGAACTATTTACATTTATTTTATTAGCAGATATTAACATAAAATATTTTTTATTCCATTAGTCATCTTCCTCGGACACATATATTCTTAGGAGCTCTAACTTCCTAAGTGATTTGAGTACCATTCTCTAAACCAATACCACATACATAAGATACTAAAATGGGCAGAAATATTTCCAGGTAAAATAGCAAAGCTTAAACTTGCACAGGTTGCTTTCAATGTCATAGGATGGGTTCTAATATTGTTTCACATGGTCATTTGTATTCCTCTTAATCTGGGCCACCAAGTTTAAGCTTGTGGCCTCACTACCTTTGTATGCATGGTTGAAATTGACCATCAACAATGTGGTTGAATCTACCCAGTTCAGGTTGTTGTTGTTGTTGTTATGTGCTGTTGAGTCAGACCCGACTCATAGCGACCCCTCCTTGGGTTTCTGAGGCAGTATCATTACGGAAGTAGATTGCCCCATTTTCCTTCCGAGGAGTGGCTGGTGGGTTTGAACCACCAGCCTTCTGGTTAGCAGAAGTTTAACAGAAATTCAATCCACATACATTGAAATTCACCATTTTAAAGTGTAAAATTAATTGCTCTTTAGTATATTCACAGAGTTAGGCAAACATCAGCACTATCTAATTTTTTTGTTGTTTGGTGGCATCAAGTCATATCTGACCCATAGTGATCCTATGTACAGCAAAATGAAACACTTCCTGGTTCTGTGCTGGCATCACAATCCTTGCTATACCTGAGTCCATAGTTGAAGCCACTGTGTCAATCCATCTTGCTGAGTGCCCTCCCCTTTTTCATTGACCCTCTACTTTACCAAGCATGGCATCATTCTCTAGGGACTGATCCTTTCTTACATGACCAATGTAGGTCAGACAAATTCTGGCCATTTTCACTTTCAAGGAGCACTGTGGCTGCAATTCTTCCAGGACATATTTGTTAGTTCTGTTAGCAGTCCACGGTATTTCCAATATTCTTCATTAACACCACAACTCAAAAGCCTCAACTCTTCTTTGGTATTCCTTCTTCATTATCCAGGTCTCACATACATATGAGGCGACTGAAAATACCATGGCTTGGGTTAGGTGCACTCTAGTCTTCAAACAGACATCTTTGCTCTTCATCACTTGAAATAGGACTTTTGCAGCAGATTTGCCCAGTGCAATACGTCATATGATGTCTTGACCACCGCTTTCATTGGTGTTGATTGTAGAACCAAGAAATATGAAATCTTTGACAACTTCAATCTTTTCTCCATCTATGATGATGTTGCTTATTGGTACAGTTGTGAGGATTTTTGTTTTCTTTGTGTTGAGGTGTAATCCATACTGCAGACTGTAGTCTTCAATCTTCATCTGAAAGTGCTTCAAGCCTCACTTTCAGTCACCAAAATTTTGTCATCTGCATATTGCAGGTTGTTACTGAGTCTTTTCCAATCCTGATGCCACGTTCTTCTTCATATAATCCAGATTCTCAGATTATTTGTTCAGCATACAGATTGAATCAGTATGGTGAAAGGATACAACCCTGACACACTCCATTCCTGATTTTAAACTATGCAGTATTCCCTTGTTCTGTTTGAATGACAGTCTCCTAGTCTATATACTAGTTTCTCATGAGTACAATTAACTGTTCTGGAATTCACATTCTTCTAATTTTTATCTATAATTTGCTATGATATACACAGTGGAATGCTTTCACATAGTCAATAAAACACAAGTAAACATCTGTCTGGTATTCTTTGCTTTGAGTCAAGATCCATCTGACATCAGCAATGATACCCCTCATTCCATGTCCTCTTTTGAATTCAGCTTGCATTTTTGGAAGTTCTCTGTCAGTATACTGCTGCAACCATTTTTTTTTTTTAATTTATTCAGTAAGATTTTACCTGAGTATGATATCAGTGATATTGTTCAATAGTTTTTACATTCTGTGGGATCACCTTTCTTCAGAATGAGTACAAATATGGATCTCTTCCATTCCGTTTGCCAAGTAATATCTTCCAAATCTCTTGGCATAACCAAATGAGTGCCTCCAGCATGGCATCCATTTGTTGAAATATCTCAATGGGTATTGCATCAATTCCTGGAGCATTGTTTTTCACCAATTTCTTCACTGCAGTTTCGATTCCTTCCTTCAACACCATTGGCTCTTAATCATATGCCACCTCCTGAAATGGATGAGCATTGACTGATTCTTTTTGGTACTATGACTCTGTGTATTCATTCCATCTTCTATTGATATTGCTTGCATCATTTGATATATTGCCCATAGAATCTTTCAATACTGCAACTCAAGGTTTAAATTTCTTCTTAAGTTCTTTCACCTTGAGAAATGATGAGTGTGTTCTTTCTTTCTGGTATCCCAACTCCAGGATTTTGCACATTTCATTATATATAATACTTGACTTTGCCTTCTCAAGCGGCTATTTGAAATCTTATCTTCAACTCTTTTATCGTGTCATTTCTTCTATTTGCTTTAGCTACTCTCTCTTCAAGGGCAGGTTTCAGAGTCTCTTCTGACATTCATTGTGGTCTTTTCTTCCTTTCCTGTCTTTTTAATAACCTTTTACTTTGTTCATGGATGATGTTGTTGATGTCATCCCACAATACCTCTGGTTTTTGGCCATTGGTATTCAATGTATCAAATCTATCCTTTCGATGATCTGTAAATTCAGGAGGGATACAATCAAGGTCATATTTTGGCTCTCATGGACTTATTTTAATTGTCTTCAGCTTTAACTTGAACTTGCATATGAGCAGTTGATGGTCTGTTCCACAGTCAGCTCCTGGGCTTGTTTTGGCTGAATATTGAGCTTCTTCATCACCTCTCAACATAGATGTAGTCAATCTGATTCCTGTGTACTCCATCTGGCAAATACCACGTGTATAGCCACCATTTGTGTTGTTGAAAAAAGGTATTTGCCATAAGTTATTTGTCTTGCCAAGTTCTATCTTGCAATCTTCACCCTTATTTCTATTCCCAAGGCTGTATTTTTCATAGTTTCCAACTATTGCATCCCAATCACCAGTGATAATCAACACATGTTGATTGTATGTTTGGTCAGTTTCAGAATTCAGATGTTGGTAAAAATCTCTAATTCTGTCATCTTTGGCTTTGGTGGTTGGTGCCTAAATTTGAAGAACGGTGGTAGTAACTGGCCTTCCTTATAGGCATATAGATATTATCTTATCACTGAAAGCATTGTACATCAAGATAGATCTTGATACATTCTTTGTGATAATGAATCCCAAGCCATTCCTCTTTAATTTGTCATTCCCATCATAGTAGATTATTTGATTATCTGATTCAAAATGGCAAAATCCATTCTTTTTCATCTCACTAATGCCTAGGATAGGAGCTCTGGTGACGTAGTGCCTAAGGCATTTGAGTGCTAACCAGAAGCCTGGCAGTTCAAACCCACCAGCCACTCCTCAGAAGGAAGGTTGGGCAAACTACTTCCATAGTGATACTGCCTCAGAAGCTGAAAGAGGGGTTGCTATGAATTGGGTCAGACTCCACAGCAGTGAGGATTTTGTTGTTGTTGTTGTTTTTAATACCTAGGATATTGATCTTTATGCATTCCTTTTCAGTTTTGAAAACTTCTAATTTTCCTAGATTTATATTTTGTACATTCTGTGTTCTGATTATTAATGGATGTTTTCAGCTGTTTCTTTTCATCTTGATTTGTGCTACATCAGCACAAATTACCTCAAATCTGGTACCTATGACCAGTTACTCCACATGTCACTCTGCCCTTTACATGCTGGCAATCACATATATACTTCCTGTCTCAGGGATTTGCCTACTGTGGACATGTCATATAAATGAAATTCTACAATATGTCGTCATTTTTTACTGATTGCTTATTTATGAATATATAATAATATAATACAATTCTAATATTAACTATCAATTTTGTTTGTGACAGAGAACTTTAGGTAGAATTAACTAGATCAGTGTTTCCCAAACACTTGTCAACCAATGAATATAGGGCTTACTGGCTTGAAAAATCAACAGTAAATAAAAAAGCCATTAAAAATCATTAATAGGCCTTTCTCTTAGAGGTTGTGATTGTAGCTCTGTAGTGGTAAGTTCATCATTTTCACTGGCCAGTGAAAGTCAAATATTTATGACACTTTAGTTAGTTTTTCATTTTGAATTCCTTTTAAAACAAATATGACTTTTAAAATACTGTATGAAAAGCATAATTGAGTATTATTTTAAAATTGCAATAGTATAAGCCATAATACACCTTAATTGAACATAGTTGTGTTAATTAAATGTAAATATCATGGTTTGCTGCCTACTTTATTTCATGTTGGTTTCCACAAATTCAGTTTTCCTTTGATATTTCTACAAGTATAACTTTGTTTCCATGGTGTGTGTGTGTGGTGGGGGCAGGTATATGGTACAGAATTCAAGAAAGGTGATTGCAAAGAAAAAGGTGATTCAAACTATTAATATTACAGAGGAGAGACATTTATTCTTTTCACTCCACCCATATCCCTCTGGTGTATACTTCCTCTTACAAATACATGTGAGTGTCAGAAGTGGGGCTGGTGAGTGGAAAGGAAGGAAAATACTCTCCAGGTAGAAATTATCCCCTTAGGTCTTTTGAACTCTGGATAGATGGCAATTTCACTCTGAATTATGGCTAAGACTCTAGAGGAAAATTTCACCTTAGAGATTTTGTGTTCTCACCTTCTGCACTTAGAGAAACAACTGTGGTTATGAGAGTCTATTAGTAAGAAAAATTGTTCAATTTCAAAGAATTTCCCTTCATATAGACATAAGCAAAGTTATGCCATTTTCAAATCTGTATATATTTTTATCTCATTAATGCACTGCTAATCAGATGAAAAAGTCAGCAAGATAGGACATCTAGAATAAGATATTTTGAGAATTGATCTAAACAGAGCCTTGGCTTGTAAGTCAAAGTACAGCATTTGAACTATTTATTGTATAAATACTTTTAAGAATTTTTCCTTCTAATAACAGTTACAGGAGCTCTGGCGGCGTAGTGCCTAAGGAACTTGACTGCTAACCAGAGGCTGGCGGTTCAAACCCACCAGCCACTTCTGAAAAGAAAGGTTGGGAAATCTACTTCCATAGTGATACTGCCTCAGAAACCCAAGGAGGGTCGCTATGAGTAGGGTCTGACTCAATGGCCCATAACACACACACACACACACACACGCACACCCAATAACAGTTACAAACTACAATACTTTCATAAAATAGGCAATTCCTATGGTTGAGAAACAAATAAAACTCATTTAAAACTCCACTTAAAGTACTATAAATAAATAAATAAATAAAAGTAAAATATACTTCTAGCTTGATGGCAATTATTGATTTTTTTTTTTTTCTTTTTTGTCAGCTGCCATCTAGTCAGTCCCTGCCTCATGGTGATCCCATGTACAATGAAATGACATGTTTCCACGACTTGTGTCATCCCTCATCCCTATGATCTATTGTGGATTGATCCATTTGTCCCAGAGGATTGTCATTTACTGATTTTCAGAATTAGACAGTAGGCCTTTCTTCCTCATCCACCATAGTTTTTGAGCTCAGTTTAAACATTTTCAACAAAGTAACAAAGGGCAAGCCACCAGTGATGGGTGGTGACAGCACATAGACAGGTGCACTGACTAGGAATGTAACTTAAGTGTCCTTACAGGTATTTACTTTAAGGAGCTTGAGTTAAAAGAGAGTTATTACTGATAAGAGATATGTAAAAATTCTATTTATATACATATTGAACCAAATTTTTTAAATGCAGTATTGAAAAAAAAATGAATAATACATAATTAAAATTTGGTTGGGCATAGACTTACCAATAAGTTTTATTGTAGGATAACTAAAGTTGTAGAATATGAAATCATAGTTTCAGGGACTTTAAAAAAATATCACATAGAAGCTCTAAAAGGCTAAAGAGAAATAAATTGCATATATCTGTATGTGGCCTATACTAACCGTGATGTCAGATGTTGAGAAATATATAGAGTCATCAAAATAAATACTGAATTTTTAAGTATTTTTACAATATTAATTCAAAAGTAACACCACAGGAAATTGAAGTGGTATACAAAAAAACTAATATAAATTTGAGAATTTTTTATCATTTGTATACTGTGGTCAAATAGCAAAATTCATGCAAACTTTTTATTCTACTAAATTTGGAAATGTCATTCATCCATTTCTATCTTTGATTTGGTAAAACTATTTAGAATAGCATTTCATAGAGAATTAAAGTGATTTGCACAATCACTGACAGAACAATATGATGTTCCTCATTTTTTTTTTTTTTTTTTACTTTTACATCTTTTCTGAGTGTGGATGTGGGTATGTGCACATGTGCGCACATGCATGTGTGTGCTTTGGGTGAAAATCTGACTTACAGTCAACATTTCATGCATTTGATTTCACATGCCGATTACCATTGACAACCATAAAAGCCTCTCCTCCCCTCCCTTACCTATGATTACCTCCTCCCTGTGTCCTTCTTAACCATGCATATCTGTCTGTCCAGCTTTCCTTCTAAGTGAATACTGCTCCTCTGGTGTCTTGTGGCTCATTGATATAAGGGGTGCATCTCCCTAGAGTATGTGGGTGCATTGCCCTGGGGTAGGTGTTCTGCATGCAGGTCTCCTACTCTTGCACTGAGAGCCAATCCACGGAAGTGAGTCCATTTCTAGGTCTGAAGGGTAATCTGGGGCCGTAGTATCAGAGGTTACACCAACTCTGACTAGTAATTCTGGTCATTTTTGTGATTTTGAATTTTGTTCCACATTTTTCCTCCCACTATATCCAGGACCTCCAGTTTTGATCCCTTTCCAAGTGGTTGCCATTGATAGCCAGGCACCCTCTAGGTCTGGTGTCAGAGTCATGAAAGCTGAGGTCTTTATGGTCCATTTTATCCTTGGACTAATTGTTTCCAGATGTCTTTGATTTTCTTCACCCTTCTTTGCTTCAGATGAGAGGAGACCAGTAGTTGCATCGTAGATGGGCACTTGAAAGCTTTTAAGACCCCAGTTGCAACTCACCAAAGTAGGTTGTAGAACAAGATTTTTATGTACTGTGCTGTGCCAATTGAGCATGATGTCCCCCAAGACTATGGTCTGAAGTCCTCAGGCCTGATCATTCTCTGAGTGTTTGGTTATCTCTGAGAAGTTACTCCAACTGTGTCTTCTGTTGCTTCTGTAATATATGTGGCCAATTTTGTAACACAAGTGTATATGTAAGATTATCTTCAGCCAAGTCTATCCTTGGCCTAATGCATATTCCTGTTTGCCTACCCCCACCTGATCTTCTCACCTGTCTATGTATTTATCTGTAGCTTGGTGTTTGGTGTTAGTGATAATACAGTGTTGTGCATGTACTAGTGTATTTGGCTATAATGTTCCTCATTTTGTCCATTATGAAGTGAAAATATTGTCTTCTAAAAGCTTTCAGATAATTCTATTGGACAGTTTTTCATGTATTGATTTGGATGTCTAGATACACAATTATATTACTTACTATCAATTATAATACTGGATCTATTTTTGTAACTTTTATATCTCATCACTTCTTTGACTGCTTTGTCTACATCATCAAATAAACTATTAAAGTTGTATGGTATTTGGTGTCTTTGTCTTGTTTTTTATTATGACAGAGATGTTTTTAGTGTTTTACCATGAATCCTAATGCCAAACTTGGGATTAAATATATATTTTTCCTTTTATAAAACTGTGATTTTGGTGAAAGTTTACAGAGCAAATTGCATTTCCATTCAACAGTTCATGTACATTTTGTTTTGTGGCATTCATTGCAATTCCACAATAGCACTCTTCTTTTTCCTTCCTGTGTTTACTATTTCCATTCTTGTTTCTTCTTATGTTTCTGCTTTTCTTAGCTTTATCCTAAGGAAATTGTGACCTTTTGATCTCTTACAGTTGATTATTCTAATGGGTGTGTACCTGCTTGGTGTTACTGTTCACTTTATAGTCCTGCCAATTATTTGGCTGAAAGTTGAGCCACAAGGATGAATTCAGTTCCAGGCTTGAAGGGTGTCAAAAGGCCATAGTTTTGGTGATTCCACCAATCACTATCAGACCAGTAAGCCTAGTCTTTTCTTTATGATTTTGAGTTTTGTTCCACATTTTTCTCACTCTATCCAGGACTGCCTATTGCAATACCTTTCAGAGCTGGGCACCATCTAGTTCTTCTGGTTTCAGAGTTGTGGAGATTGGTGTTCCTGTGGTCCATTAGTCCTTTGGATTAATTGATTCCTTGCATCTTTAATTTTCTTCAATCTTATTTGCTTGGAGTAGGCACAGATCAATAATTGCACCTTAGATGGCCACTCACAAGCTTTTAATACCCCAGTTGCTATTCACTAAAGTAAGGTGTAGAACATTCTCATGACTATGCTAAGACAATTGACCTTAATGTCTCCCAGGAATATGATATTGAGCCCCAAGTTTCAGTGACTTGTTTTCTTAAGGACTTGGGTTATGGCCAAGATGTTTTCATAACTTTGTCTCCTGTACACTCTACTATAGCAGTGAATTGCTTGATGTGGCCCTTCTAGCCATTGTCCTCCATTCTGTGATGTTTTGTAAATCCCAGTATCCATGCCTGTTTGGGGTGGTGTGGTAGTTAAGGTCAGGTATCAACTTGGCTGGGCAGCACTCTTCTCTTTCCTTCCTGTGTTTACTACTTCCATTCTTCTTTCTTCTTCTGTTTCTGCTTTTCTTAGCTTTATCCTGAGGAAATTGTGACCTTTTGATCTCTTACAGTTGATTATTCTAATGGGTGTGTACCTCCTTGGTGTTATTGTTCACCTTACAGGCCTGCCAATCATTTGGCTGAAAGTAGTAGTCATTCCCTGTAATGACTGGCAATCAACTCTGTGATGGGATTTAGGTTAATTCTGTTGGGGCAATACAGGTGGAATGTATCTTAAGTCCTGCCTTACTGGAGGGTATAATTCAAATTACCACCCTTAGCTTCCCTTAGAGTATACCTACGAATCTCCTGGGAAGATGCCCTCTCCTCTTGCTCTGGTTTTGTGTCTTGGATCAACCTTACCTCACTCCTGGATTTGGGACAGCAGCTGTCATCTGATCT
>NW_006923585.1:3438-3958 GCF_000298275.1 Orycteropus afer afer | reverse complement strand
CCAGAAGGCTGGCGGTTCAAACCCACCAGCCACTCCTCGGAAGGAAGATGGGGCAATCTATTTCCTTAGTGATACTGCCTCGGAAACCCAAGGAGAGGTCACTATGGGTCAGATGTGACTCAACGGTACATAACAACAACAACAGCAACATACATATTTGTTGGTGTACTCCCATTTTCCTTCCTATTGCTGTTTAACTTGAGGTTTTATCTACATACCAGTCATTGATTATTTTTATTACTGTAATTGCAGGATTGTATATTTAATAGTATTTACCTTAGTTGACTTTAACTCTTGTGTTCCTTCCAGTTTCTTCTTGTTCTGATCATTTTGTGTTGATATCTCCTTTTTTGTAGATTGTTTTTCCTTTCACTAAAAGGCTTGGGGTTCAGAACCCACCAGCCACTCCTCACAAAGAAGACTGGGCAATCTACTTCTGTAGGGATAATGCCTCAGAAACACAAGGAGGGGTTGCTATAAGTCAGAACCAACTGCTGTCCAGTTGGTTCCGACTCATAGC
>NW_006923585.1:0-3188 GCF_000298275.1 Orycteropus afer afer | reverse complement strand
TGACTACCCATGCCTTCTGCCCATTTTTAATTGGATTGTTAATCTTTTTGTTGTTGAGGTGTTAGAGTTTTCTGTAAATTTTAGAGATAAGTCCCTTGTCAGATATATAATTATCAACAAGTTTGAATTTGTTGCTGTCATTTTGTTACGTGATTTTTCATGGTGTTAATTTCTTTGTTCCATATAATTTTCTGTGCTAAGCTCATTTTGTTTATGAATCATGTTATCACTTCCTTCATTGCTATTGTTTTGTTGTTGTTGTTGTTGTTATGTGCCGTTGAGTCGGCCCCGACTCATAACGACCCCTCCTTGGGTTCCCGAGGCAGTATCACTACGGAAGTAGGATTGCTCGACCCAGTATTTGCTAAATATTTGTGCTGGTCCTCTTTTTCATTTTGATGTGAAGGTTTATCATTGTTCTTTGAGGTTACCCTGTGATGTATAATTTTCTTCTCAAGTTTAGAACAGTCTGTTCTATCTTACAGTTGTCTTGACTTCCCTATCATTAAGCAGTTCTGTAACTACACAATTTTTTTTTCCCTCTTTTTGGTTTGTAGTTGTCCTCCTTCGTTAATTGATATCTCTGTTTCCCTATTTACAATCTTGTAATCTTATTTACTTTGCATACTTCTATAACTGGGTTGGTTTCTGGGTTATGTCATCATGTGTTAATGGTCAGTTGATGTTTGCTGTTGTTGGTTCTCTGTCTAAAGAACTCCCTTTAGCGTCTCTTGTGAGGTTGGTCTGATTGTAATAAATTTCCTTACTTTCTGCTTGTCTGGAAATGTCCTAATTTCACCATCATATTTGAGAGACATTTTTCCTGAGTATATAATTCTTGGTTGGAAATTTTTCTCTTTTAGGATTTTATGTATATAATTCCATTGTCTTCTCACCTGCATGGTTTCTGCCAAGAAATTTGAGCTTAGTCTTATTGTTTGTCCCTTGCAGTTAACTTTTCTTTTTTTCCCATACTGCTTTCAGGATTTTTTCTTTGTCTTTGGTTTTGGTGAGTTTGATGATGATATGTCTTTTGGGGTCTATCATGTTTAGGGTTCGTTGGACTTCTTGAGTGGATGTGTTCTCATCTTTCATCATACAAGGAAAATTCTCTACCAACAAATCTTCAACAATTTTGTCTGTGGTTTTCTTTGTCTTTTTCTATTCTTGAATTCCAATTACACGTAAGTTATTCCTTTTGATGGTATCCCACATGAACTTAGGCTTTCTTCATTTTATTTTCATCTTTTTTTTCTGATTGATTCTTTTCCAAAGAAATTTTGAGATATTTTCCTTCAATCTCACTAATTCTTTCTTTCATTGATTAAGTATTACTCCTTTGTCCATTCAATGTGTTATTTATTTCTGAAAATTTAGTATTAATCTTCTGGATTTCTATCTGTAGATTTTGTATCATTTCTAATTTTTCATTTATTTTGTCATTTTGATCTTATATTTCTTTCAAAATTGTTCTAGGGCTTTCTCCTCAATTTTGTCAGTGTTTTCCTTGATTTGTCTCTCAATTCATTGAAGGTACCTAAATATAATTCTTTTGAATTTCTTATCAGGGAATTTCAATGCTATGTCTTCCTCAGGGATGTGGTTTTGGTCTGTATCCTGGTCCCTTGTTTCTCCTGCTTTATCTTGCTTCTTTGTGTGCACTGTGATGCTCTGTTTTCTCCAAAGCATTGTGACTCTTTTGTGTTTATACTTTTAATTGATGATTGGATGTTGGAGTGACTTGCCCACAATTTTCATTTTCTTTGCTTGTTTGTACATTATCTATATAAGTAGGGTACTGTGCTCCTCTATTCAGTAATTGGCTGCTCTTATGTACTCACCACCTGTCTCCTTTCCCATTGTCAGTCTCTCATGTGTCCCTGTCATCCTTAGTAAATGGAGCATATTCTTAGGTCCCTGTAATCCAAAGGAGAATGTTATCACTTTATAATCCAAAATGGCCACCACTTATAAAGATTCAAAATGGCTGCACCCTTGGTCATTTTCAATATCCAAAATGTCCACCGCTTATAAAAAATCAAAACAGCTGTGCCCTCCAGACAGCTGAAAGTCTGCAGCTCAGGTTGTCTCCTTCCTTGCTGCTTCCCTTCCTAGTCATTGGCCACCAGTGAAGTTGTGCCTGCAGCCCTTGGCAACAAGGGCTGATCTTTAGGTCATTTCTCAGGTCCTAACCCCACTTAGAAATATTCAGGCTGTTGGTCCCATCAGAGTAGCTGACAGTCCACTGCTCTGACCATCTCTGTACTCACTGTTTTCATTCAAGTTTTTCCACTAATTGGTGCCTAATTCACTTTGTGTACTTCCTTTCAAAGCTCAAGGGTCCAGCATTTTCTTCTGTGTCTCTGTCAATTGTTCTGTGTAGCTTGCCTGCTTATTCCACCATCTTCCAATGTCTGATTTCTGACTGCTGCTTCTTCCATGGGTGTTGACTGTGGATCCAAGTAAAATGAAATCTTTGACAACTTCATTCTGTTCTCCGTTTATCATGAAGTTTCTCATTGGTCCAGTTGTGAGGATTTTCATTTTCTTTATCTTGATGTGCTCTTCATACTGCAGATTGTAGTCTTTATTCTTCAACAGAAAGTGTTTCAAGTCACCTTTACTTTCAGCAAGAAAGGTTGTGTCATCTGTATATCACAGGTAAATTAGTATTCCTCCAATCCTGATGCCGCATTCTTCTTCATATAGTCCAGCTTCTCAGATTATTTACTCAGCATACAAACTGAATATTTGTGGTGAGATTATAAAACCCTGACACACACCCTTCCTTATTTTAAACCATGCAATATCCCCTTGTTCTGTCAGAATGACAGCCTACTGGCCTATGTAAAGTTTCCTCATGAGAACAATAAGGAATAAGAATTCCTATTCTTCTCAACATTATCCATAATTTGTTATGATCTATACAGCTGAATGTTCTTGGATAATCAGTAAAACACAAGTAAACAGCTTTCTGGTATTCTTTTCTTTCAGCCAAGATCCATCTAACGTCAGTAATGATATCCATCTTTCTACGTCCTCTTCTGAATCCACCTTGTATTTCTGGAAGTTCCCTGTCAAAATATTGCTGCAAGTGGTTTTTCAATTATCTTCAGCAAAATTTTACTTGTGTGTGATATTAATGATATTGTTTGATAATTTCCACATTCTGTTGCATCACCTTTTTT
>NW_006923584.1:38615-41137 GCF_000298275.1 Orycteropus afer afer | reverse complement strand
AGAGACAAATTACCAGTCAAACAAATGGGAAAATAAAGCCAATTTCTTTGATTGGAAATACGAAGATTATAAAAATATCAGTATTTGCCAAAATATAGAATTTTAAAATCTTCAACAAATTAAGCAATAGAATTAGTGGCTTTCTAATTTCTGGAACAGTATGAAGTGATTCTCCAGAACACCAGGAAGAAGGTTAATTTTATAGAAGAAATATTATATAGAAGGATTAGCTCCATGTACTAATATTAAAACATAGAAGATTCTAACAATGAAATGTATATACTCTAGTGGAAGGAATGACAAATTAATAGAAAAGAACATATTTATTTAGTATGTGGTAAAATTATCAAAATGAAGGAGGGAAGACACTACCATTCACTAATAATCCTGAGAAAATTGATAATTTCAATTTGTGTATTATAACAAATGATATGTTAAAATATACCATAGATAATTAGTTAAATATAAAATGTCAAACTATGAAAACTGTTATTGTTGTTGTTGTTGTTATGTGCCGTCGAGTCAAACCCGACTCATAGCGACCCCTCCTTGGGTTTCCGAGGCAGTATCACTACGGAAGTAGGATTGCCCAACCTTCCTTCCGAGGAGTGGCTGGTGGGTTTGAACCGCCAGCCGTCTGGTTAGCAGGCAAGTGTCTTAGCCACTATGCTACCTGTTATTAAACATAAATAATTTTATTATATCTTTGATTTAAGAATACTTATTTTTCTATTAAGATTATGAGACGATTTCACAAAGGTTGGTTGATTAAGCCTCATCTTTTTTTAAGCCTAATAAATGAAAAATATGGTAATAATGACTTAATTAAAAAAACAAACAAATGTGGTGAATAACAGTCTTAACTAATGGCTCTACTCTCAGTACATAAACAGGGAACTGACAGAAATTCAGGCCAAATTCAGAAGAGTATGTGAAACAATGGATATCATCACTGATGTCAGAAAGACCTTGGCTGAAAGCAGAAAATACCAGAAAAATGTTTACTTATGTTTATTGATTACACAAAGGCATTCAGCTGTGTAAATCATAACAAATTATGGATAACATTGCAAAGAATGGGAATTCCAGAACACTTAACTGTGCTCATGAGGAACATGTATATAGACAGAGGCTGTCATTCAGACAGAATAAGGAGATACTGCATGGTTTAAAATCAGGAAGGGTGTGTGTCAGTTTTGTATCCTCTCACCACACTTACTAAATCTGTACGCTGAGCAAATATCTCAAGAAGCTGCACTACATGATGGCATCTAGATTAAAGGAAGACCCACCAACAACCTGTGATATACAGATGACACAACCTCACTTGCTGAAAGTGAAGAACACTTAAAGCACTTATTGATGAAGACCAAATACTACAGCCTTCGGTATGGATTGCACCACAACATAAAGAAAACAAAAATCCTCAAAACTAGACCAATCAGCAATATGATAAATGGAGTAAAAGTTGAAGTTGTCAAGGATTTCATTTCACTTGGATACACAATCAACTCATGCAAGCAGCAATCAAGAAACCAAACGTGTTGCCCTAGGCAAATATGATGCAAAAGACTTCTTTAAAGTGTTAAAGAGCAAAGATGTCACCTTGAAGACCAATGTACACCTAACACAAGCCATGACATTTTCAATAGCCTCAGATGCATGTGAAAGCTGGACAATAAGAAAATTGCAGAAGAATAGATGAATTTGAATTATGGTGTTGGTGTAGAATATTGAATATACCATGGACTCCCAGAAGAATTAACAAATCTGTCTGGGAAGTATATGCAGAATCCTCCTTAAAAGTGAGAAGGGCCAGATTATGCCTCTTATACTTTGCAAATGTTATAAATATATCATGCTTAATAAAGTACAGGGTCAATGAAAAAGAGGAAGACCCTCAATTATATGATTTGACACAATTGGCTGCAGTGGTAGGCTCCAGCATATCAAGGATTGTGAGGATGGTGCAGAACTTGGCAGTGTTTTGTTTTGTTATACATAGGGTCACTATGAATGGAAATGAATTAGACAGCACCTAACAACAAATATTCTCAATATATCCTGTTACCACTTGCTGTTCTCTCTTTTGAGCAGCAGTTAGGATATTTCTAACATCCAAGAACCAGATGATACATGAGTAAGGGAAAAGCAAGTCTTTTCTTAGCTTTCTATGTCTAGTCTCTTTGGGAAAAAAGCAAAAGCTCATGGATATCCATTACAAAAGATTTAGAGGAAGCCATTGTGAGAGCAATTCAAACCCACCAGCCACTCCTTGGAAGGAAGGTTGGGCAATCTACTTCTGTAGCGCTACCACAGCCTGCCTGGTGACCTAATTCCATAAGGATTACAGCCAAGAAAACCACAGTCCTCATAAAACACAACTACACCCACACCTCCTGCAACTTCACTTACTAAGCTAGAGCCACTTCCTCCTTCTCTACCAACGGGCCAACAATAAAAAAACACCAAGAAGAGCCTGAACCACCCTTGGCTGCTCTTCACAAACAGTTAACAGAGAT
>NW_006923584.1:35449-35942 GCF_000298275.1 Orycteropus afer afer | reverse complement strand
GCTGCCCTTCAGGTCTGGAATTGAACCCACACCTGTGGTTTCCAGCCAAAAAATGTACAGGCATGTGAGTTAAACATTTACCTCAATTAGACACACGCCCTGGAGAGAACAATCATGGGAGAAGGAAGGGCTGCTTATGTACAGGGAGACAGCTCAGGGCACAGGAGAGTACGGAGGGATGGCCACTGGGAAGAGGTAACTATGGGGAGGAAGTGGGAGGGGAGCTGTTGCATTGTAAACTGTGGTCAATGACGTGAGACAAAGTGTATGTGAACTGCTGTATTGAAAGTGAATTTGCTCTGTAAATCTTCACCCAAATCACAATAAAAACTAACTAAATAAATAAAGGAAATTAATATGTTAAAAAAAAATCTCAAAATTGCTACATTTCTTTATGTACAAAATCACTTGTAGAAATTTCTGTAGTAAAAACTCCATTACTAACAACTCCAAAATGTTTGTTCCTTTTGAGAGTTCCTTCCAATAGTAGTGG
>NW_006923584.1:0-864 GCF_000298275.1 Orycteropus afer afer | reverse complement strand
TAAGGTGCCCTTGACACAGCCATGATATTTTCAGTCACCTCATATGCAAGTGAGAGCTGGACAATGAATAAGGAAGACTGAAGAAGAGTTGTTGCTTTTGAGTTATGGTGCTGGTGAAGAATGCTGAAAGTACCATGGACTGCTAAAAGAACTAACAGATCCGTCCTGGAGGAAGTGCAGCCGAGATGTTCCTTTGAAGCGAGAATGGCCAGACTTCGTCTCACCTACTTTGGTCATGCTGTCAGAAGGGACCATTCCCTGGAGAAGGATGTCATGCTTGGTAAGGTGGAGGGTCCATGAAAGAGGGGAAGGCCTTCAATGAGATGGATTGACACGGTGGCTGCAACAATGGGCTCAGGTATAGCAAGGATCATGAAGCTGGCACCGGATTGGGCAGTGTTTCTTTCTACTGTGCATGGGGTCACTATGTGTCGGAAATGACTCGAGGGCACCTAACAACAACAATGGAATTGCTGCATCAAATACAGCAATTTTCTGTTTTTTAAGGAAACACCATACCATTTTCAGAGTTGTTGTACCATTTTAGTCTCACCAGCAGTGTATGAGAGTCTCAGTCTCTCCACATCCATGGCAGCATGTTATTTTCTGCCTTGCTGAACTTCACTACTACTGCTAGGGTGAGATCATATCTCGTTATTGTTTTGATTTGAAACTATCTAATGACTAATGATCATGTGTTTTTTCTCATTCGTTTGTTGTCTCCTGTGTATCTTCTTTAGTGAAGTGTCTGTCCATGTCCCTAGCCCATTTTTGAATTGAATTATCTTTTTAATGTTGATTTGTTTAAGTTTTTTTTATAAATTTTAGAGACAAGTCCCTTGTCAGATACATCATAGCTGAATA
>NW_006923583.1:40262-40745 GCF_000298275.1 Orycteropus afer afer | reverse complement strand
GGAATGTACGAAGCATGAATCTAGGATAATTGACAGTTGTCAAAAATGAAATGGAGCACGTCAAGATTGATATCCTAGTTATTAGTGAGTTGAAATGGACTGGTTTTGGCCATTTTGAATCAGACCACCATGTGGTCTACAATACCAGGAATGATGATTTGAAGAGGAATGGTGTTGTGGTCATCATCACAAAGGGTGTTTCAAGATTTGTCCTGAAGTACAATGCTGTCAGTGATAGGATAACATCCATACACCTACAAGGAAGACCTGTTACTACAACTATGATTCATATTTATGCACCAGCTACCAAAGCCAAAGATGAGGAAATTGAAGATATTTTTCAGCTTCTCCAGTCTGACATTGACCTAACATGCAATCAGGATGTGTTAATTATCGCTGGTGACTGGAATGCAAAAGTTGGAAACAAAGAAGAATCACCAGTAGTTGGAAAATTTGGCCTTGGTGACAGAAATTGTGCTGGAA
>NW_006923583.1:0-998 GCF_000298275.1 Orycteropus afer afer | reverse complement strand
TTCCTGTAGAATGTAAGATTCAACATTGGTGCTTAAGATTTCAGAAGCCTGTTTAATACAGAAGACTCATCCTTATGAGACCAATCATGGAATCATTCCCATTTTCAAACCTTTACTGTGTGCCAAGCCATTTGCTTGGCACTGGGAAAAAGATGATGAAGTCCCCTGTCCCTGTCTCTTGGCTTTTATATGCTAGAGGTTGTGCTCATTCAACAGAGACAGGGAGGTGGCTCCTTCCAACCTCCTCTAACTTCCTGAGAGAGAGGGAGAGAGAATCACCATTAGTGGCCCAAGGCTGACTATTAGAATCCACACTTACTGACACCCTCCAGCTTTTTTTTTTTTTTTTTTTTTTTTTATAAACCAATTCTGATAGCAACTGTCTCTCCCATGGCCCTCTCTACTTCTCTGCGGAGTTTGATATTTCATTGCAGTGGCCACACAGAACTCACAGATAATACTCACGATTATGGGGATTATTAGGGAAGTAATAGGTTACAATTCGGGTTCAGAGACGCTCAGGATACAATTCTTCAATCAGGACAGCCTTCCCTCAGCGATGCTCCAAGGCATGCCTCTCTGTGGCCCTTAGCCTTTTGGCCTAGCCTCTGCCCCATTTGGGCAAGTGTTACACAGCTATTTTAGCTCTGCTGATAGATGATCCTAGGTACACCCCTCTCTGCCATCAAGCCACTTGCCCCAAAGCACTCAGCTTCCTTGTTCCATGGGCCAGCAAGCCTACCCCTCTGCCTTGTGCCAGTCTCTCAGTTCTCATACCAGTCTCTCTGTTCTCTGCCAAGGAGGTCCAGCACAGGGATCCCAGGTCTGAGGATGCACTCTACTCCACCTCTGGGTCTTCTCTCTTGATGGCAGTGAGCTCTCCACCCTCTTTAGCCTCCGGGCGGGCTCAGTTCAAGCCTAGCCGAATGACAAAACTAACCAATCCCAACATCTGGGTTCCATGCACCTTATTTCCACGGTCCCTCCCTGACAGGGGT
>NW_006923582.1:40289-40889 GCF_000298275.1 Orycteropus afer afer | reverse complement strand
TAGTGATACTGCCTCGGAAACCCAAGGAGGGGTCGCTATGAGTCGGGTTTGACTCGACGGCACATAACAACAACAACAACAATACCTAATGATCGTGAGCATTTCCTCATGTATGTTTTGGCTGCCTGTGTATCCTCTTTAGTGAGTGTCTGTTCATTTTCTTTGCCCATTTTTGAGTTGGGTTTTTTGTCTTTTTGGTGTTGAGGTTTTTAAGTTTTCTATAAATTTTGGAGATGAGTCCTTTGTCAGATATGTCGTAGCCAAATATTTTTTCCTGATCTGTAGGTTCTCTTTTTACCTTTTTGGAGAAGTCTTTTGATGCACATAAGAATTTAATTTTTAAAAGGTCCCAGTCATCTAGTTTCTCTTCTGCTGCCCATGCATTTTGCATTATGCTTTATAGTCTATTTATTCACAAATCTGGGCCCCTAGATTTGCTCCTTTTTAATGCATTTTATTGAAACATAATTTATGTATAGTAAAATACACAAAACTAAAGTGACATGGAGCTCTGGTAGCATAGTGCTTAAGGCACTTGACTGCTAACCAGAAGGCTGGCGGTTCAAACCCACCAGCCACTCCTCGGAAGGAAGGTTGGGC
>NW_006923582.1:0-683 GCF_000298275.1 Orycteropus afer afer | reverse complement strand
ACGCTATGCTCTGCGGGTCTGGAGATCTTAGTCCCAAAGGGAGGAACACTCCCACCTGGAGACACAACACTGATTGCATTGAACTGGAAATTAAGAGTGCCAAAATCTATTCCACTCTATAGCTACAGTACAAAAGTAGCCAAAGACAATATGTACATGAATGGGCATGGCTACGTGCCAATAATACTTTACTTACAAAAACAAGTGGCAAGCAGTAGTATGCCAATCCATGGTTGAATTCTAAATGGTAATTCCATTTCCTCAGCCAGTGACTGGTTTATAAATGAACATGCTGACCCACTCTTGCAAACCAGATGTGAGGAAGAGTCTTCTGGGGGAACTTCTAAGATTATCTCACATTTGTAAGACATGCAAGGAAGAGACAACTTTTTTTGTGTGTGTGATTTGGGTGAAAATTTACAGAGAAAATTCACTTTGCATACAGCAGTTCACATATACTTTGTCTCATGACATTGACTTCAATTTACCACAATGCAGCAGATCCCCTCCCACTTCCTCCTGATAATTACCACTTCCCTGTGTCCATCCCTCCATGCACTCCTGCCCCTGAGCTGTGTCTCCCTGTGCATAAAAAGCCCTTCTTTCTCCCATGATTGATCTCTCCAAGGAGTGTATCTACCTCAGGTAAACGTTCAACTCATATGCCTGTCTTTTGTTTGGCT
>NW_006923581.1:39743-40886 GCF_000298275.1 Orycteropus afer afer | reverse complement strand
ACTGGAGTGTTTGTAGAATCTTTCTCAAGGGTTAAAAGCCCATGCTTCTCTGTAAAGAAGGAGATGACAAATTGTTCTACATAGAAAGATTTAAGATTCTAATACCTGGGCTGTGGGAGTGGAGAATAACCACAGCAACAGTGGGGGCTTGTCAGATTATAATAAGGCTGAATTACGGTGAAGTTATGGTTATGATATAAAATATTATGCAAAGCAGTTAGGAGCAAGTGTGATCTATGCTTATTGAATCAGGCAGTGTGCATGATAAGGACCAATAATGAAAGGACACTTATTTCATAGTCAAGTATAATATGTTCATCATCTTGTTATTTATTACTCAAAATATTAGAATGCAGTTCTCTCAATTTAAAGCATAAGTAATCAAAAATGTTTTATGTGTAATTATACTTTCTGTCACTGGGAGGTAGTATCAGTGTCACAGAAAAAGGCAGAGGGACTTTGGAATTACCTAAACATGAGTTCAAATGCCACTAAATTGTAAAACACTGCACTGGTAGGGAGGCGTTGCCTTACCTCTTTGAGTTTCATTATATGGATCAGGTATCATGTAAGAGAGGGTTGTGTTACACAGGAAGGACCCGGCAAATGGTTCACATGATGGCTATTTAACTTGTGCATCACACAGTTGTGGCTACTTGTATCTTCCGTTCCAGAGGTCTTCATGAGAACTAGCTCTACCACCCTGGAGAAGAATGTCATATTGTCGCAGGATACTGGACACCTGGGGTCATATGGGACATGCCCCACTAAGTGACAGACAGAAGAACATGAGGCACAACAGAAGTTCTCTTTAAGTATTTGCAGGAAATATGAATTGAATCTTAACAGTGTTTTCTAGAAGGCCATATGAAGTATGTGGCATTTTCGAATAATGATAAGGTTTTCACAAGTCTCTAAAAAGCTAAGGAGTTCCTCCTGGTTGGTGCAAACGGTTAACACTGTTGGCTGCTAATTAAACAGTTGGAGGTTTGAGTCCAGTGAGAGGCAGCCTGGAAGAAAGTTCTGATGATCAGTGAAGGTGACAGCCACTAGGAACACTATGGAGCTCAGTTCTACTCTGACATACATGGAGTTACCATTAGTTGCTGTCAGCTTGATGGAAACTGGGTACTGGTTGAGAAG
>NW_006923581.1:1599-2106 GCF_000298275.1 Orycteropus afer afer | reverse complement strand
TACTGTGGGAGCCCTGTATGACCTGGGTTGACCTCTGAGGCACTGTCTGGGTTAGGGAGTGTGTCCCTCTGATCTAAGTTAAGGAGGACCCTGGCCTTGTTCCTCTTATTTGTTTTCTGTTTACAAATAATTGGAATATAAGTAGCTACTTAAAATCTTCTCTGTCACATATTGACAGGAATTGGCATACCTTATTAAGGAAGTCATTTTTTTGTGGCTTTTCACTAAAGCTTTGCTCAATTGAACAGGGACCTTGCTTAACCTTTCTGTGTTATTTGTTCTAAGAATTCTCAGAACAAACTGCATTTGACACTTTTAATGTAACATACAATTAAATTCACTTCATTTCCATTCAAGGGAAGGGGTGGAGACAATGAGGGACCACATTGTACTAATCTGCCTTAGATTCCTAAGCCCCAAACTTCTTCTCAGTATAATGAGAAAAATACACATATCTCAAAATTATTAGGACAGTTACAACTCAAATTGGGAAAGTACTTCACACAA
>NW_006923581.1:0-1349 GCF_000298275.1 Orycteropus afer afer | reverse complement strand
GGGCAATCTACTTCCATAGAGACACTGCCTCGGGAACCCAAGGAGGGGTCTCTAGGAGTCGAATAGACTTGAGAGCAGTGAGTCTGGTTTGGTTGGGTGCTACCGAAAGTGATGAGGCTCATTTGTTATGTTACAGCTTATAATGGATGTGACAATATAATACAATCAATACAGTATGTGTATACCCTGGGCTGTCCAATCAATTCTGACCTATAGCAACCTCACAGGTTTCAGAGAAGAGCTGCTCTGTAAGGTTTTCAATGGCTATAATTTGGAAGGAACTCACCAGGCCGTTCTACTGAGTACTACAGGGTGGCTTCACACCTCCAGACGTTTGGTTTGCAGTCAAGTGCAAACATTTTGACCTACATAGGACCTATTTAATGTATATGCATGGAATATATGGAGCCCTCATGGCATAGTGATTAAAGAATTTGGCTGCTAACCCAAAAATTGGTGGTTCGAAACCACAGCCACTCCGTGGGAAAAAGATGAGGGATGAGGCTGTCTGCTTCCATAAACATTTATAGTCTTGGAAACTCTATGGGGCAGTTTTACTCTGTCCTCTAGGGGCACTTGGTATGAGTTCAAAGGCAGTAAGCTTCCTTTGGTTATGTGTGTGTGTGTGTGTGTGTGTGTACCAGGCACTATGCTAAGCACTGACAATACACTAGTGAATTGGAGAGACATGATTCTTGCCTTCATGCGTAACAGGCATATAAACACATGTACCCCAAAAAAAAGTAAAAATAAACCAAATCCACTGCCATCAAATCAATTCCAACTCATAGCAACCCCCATTGGGTTTCCAAGGTTATAAGTCTTTACAGAAATAGATTGTCTCATCTTCTTCCCACAGTGCAATGAGTGGGTTTGAACCACTAACCTTCTGGTTAACAGCTACATGCCTTACCCATTATGCTACCAGAGCTCCTTAATAGGCATATTATTACAAGCATATTTTACATTTACAAAATATTAAAGTGATATGATCATATATGATCTACTATGTCAGGAATGACAACATGAAAAGTAATGACATAGCATTTATCATCACAAAGAATGTTTCAAGCTATCCTGAAGTACCGTGCTGTCAGTAAGAGGATAGTATCCATATGCCTACAAGAAGACTAGTTAATATGACTATTATTCATATTTAGGCAACAACCAAGAAAGCCAAAGATGAGGAAATTGAAGATTTTTACCAATTTCTGCAACCTGAAATTGACCAAACATGCAATCAAAATATGTCTATTTTCACTGGTGATTAGAATGTAAAAGTTGGAAAGAAAGAGGAATCACCAGTAGTTGAAAAATATGGCTTTGGTGATAGAAATGACACCAGAGAT
>NW_006923580.1:39510-40975 GCF_000298275.1 Orycteropus afer afer | reverse complement strand
TTCGCAGGAGCTGGCTCCAGAACACACAGCTCCCTTCCTGCCAGAGGGCCGTGAGGAGCACCAGGCAGCGATTGCCCCACGACAATCTCCGCACGAGCCCCTGAGTCAGGCCGGACACCCCAACGCCCACCTCTGGCCACAGCAGGCAGCAGCACTTGAGAAGTCTTCTCCTCTGTTTGACCAAGACTCTCTGGAAACCCTCAGACTTTTGGAGGAAATTTGCAGCACAAAGTGTCAGGCAAAGGGCCCCGTCTCTCCAAATCCAGATGCAGTGGAACAGGGCCCGCCAGTCCATCGATTCCCAGTCCACGATGAGCACTTTCAGGCTGTACTTCAAGGCTTGCTGCAAGACTCACCAGTGCCTCCTTGGGAGGGATGAACAAGGAAGACTTGGTGTTGGGGAGAAGAGGGAGGCAGGAAAAAGTCTGCGCCCCTGGGAAAGTGAGCAGGAGGGCAAACGTTCTGACGCACACTGGGCAGCCCCGTGGGCCTGAACGCCTCTTGGGGCCTGAGCGACTGGAGGCTATGTCGTTCCTCTGGAGACACCATGGGCAGCCCGCACTGGAGCCATTCATCGACTCGATTTGATCATCAGCGAGGTCATGACCAACAGGAAAGCCCGCCGGCCATCCTGTCCCTCCAGGCAGACTGCAACGTCCAGGACTAGGAATGGAGTCCAGGCAAGGAACAGGGGTCTGCTGAAACACGTCTCCACTGCTCTCCCGTTGGACAGGATGGCAAGACAGCCCGGAAAACAAGTTGCCCTGGGAAGAAGGAGGGGATCTTTGGAGGACTGAGAACGGGATTTCAGGACACTGAGCTTTGGCTTTTGACAGCGAGTTGAGTGCTTTGGGTTTCATGCAGAGAGAGAGTGGGCCTTGGCAATGGAAACTAGTGGCCTACCCATCCCACTCCCTATCCGTTCATGAAGGGACGCTACAGCGTGTGTGGCTCTCACCCACGCTAACTGCCTTTTCAATGTGGGTTTCCTTGAGACTGTTGGCCAGATCCAGACAATAGACAGAAAGGAAGTATGTCCACCACATCCCGTCCTCGCACAGATGGTATCCATGCACAATTCGGTCACTTTGGGGGAGTTTTTTATCTGCTAAGAGAGAGATCTCAGCAGAGGCTTTTGTGTGTTTCTTTGTTTCCCAAATAAAGGAACTAAAAATGAACTTCTGGCTTCTTGGACCCTTTCTCTCTCTGAGACCTTTCCCTTCAGGTCAAGTGGGAACTTCTAAAAGCCTGTAAGGACCATGGAGGCAGGAGAGGGTTGACACGGGTGGGTGTGATCAACACATATATGCACCTCAGAGGTCACACATCTGTGCTAATTGGGGTGTCTGTTAGGGTCAGTCATTTGGAACCAAGGTGGCAAGAGTTCGGGTGGGTTTTGTGTCTTTTCCAGTTGAAGGTGTGGGAAGGAGATGTGTGACCCTAGATCCATTTCACTGCTTCGAGC
>NW_006923580.1:36987-37400 GCF_000298275.1 Orycteropus afer afer | reverse complement strand
CTTGCATGTTTAATGGGGGAACACAAGGAAAAGTTATTTAAGGGATGGGGCCTGGGAGGGACCCTCCGGGTGTGAAGCAAAGCATTCTGGGTCTGGCTGAATCCCCTGCTGCAGCGACCACTTGCCTCCCGGGACCTGCAGGGGAAGGAAGGCGGTAGCTATGGATGTGACCATCCCTTCCAGCGGCTCACAGAGATCCCTGGGCCGAAGAAAGAAAATGGTTTTGAGCCCAAGCCAGTTCCGTGTCCTGCAAGCATCGTTTGAACAGAACCCCTACCCGGGTATAATGACCACAGAAGAACTGGCCCAAGAGATTGGCATTGAGGAGTCGAGGATCCAGGTTTGGTTCCAGAACCACAGAAGACGACACCTGAGGAAGAGCCGGCCGGCCTCTGGGGCTGCCTCGGCATCAG
>NW_006923580.1:0-704 GCF_000298275.1 Orycteropus afer afer | reverse complement strand
CATATGAGTTGAACATTTACCTCAGGTAGATACACTCCTTGGAGAGAATAATCATGGGAGAAAGAAGGGCTGCTTATGCAGAGGGAGACAGCTCATGGGGCAGGAGTGCATGGAGGGTTGGACACAGGGAAGAGGTAACTATGGGGAGGAAGTAGGAGGGGAGTTGTTGCATTGGGGTAAATTGTGGTCAATATCATGAGACAAAGTATATGTGAACTGCTGTATGGAAAGTG
Source organism: Orycteropus afer afer (assembly GCF_000298275.1). Lineage (NCBI taxonomy): Eukaryota > Metazoa > Chordata > Mammalia > Tubulidentata > Orycteropodidae > Orycteropus > Orycteropus afer. The sequence goes on along the minus strand of NW_006923580.1, from coordinate 471 downwards.
AATTTGCTCTGTAAATCTTCACACACACACACCCCCCAAAAAAAAAAAAAAAAAAAAAAACTTTGGGAACAACTTCCACACACACTTTCTGCTTCTTTAAGGGGAAAATAATACACTTCTTGATTGATACCTAGCCACACTCCTCTACAACACTGATCACAGTGCAAATACTCCTGAGTCAGCATTCATTGAAGAGATGTTGTATGTTCCAACCAGAGACTGGCAACCATCACTGCTTCTTCTACATCTAAGAATGTCAGGTTCTGAGACACTGGACCTTAAATGTTAAATTGTATGTCAGGGAAATGGATGCTTGGAAGCTCACATTGTTGGCTCACTGCTCCTGCCTCAGTGACTCTCTCCTCTACTGCACCCTGACACCAGGGTCCAATATAAAGTGTCAGGACATGTTTAAAGGGAATGCAAATCTCCATCAGCCCCGCCCTCTCCTGCCTTGAAAAGCTGAGCCCT
>NW_006923579.1:39854-41081 GCF_000298275.1 Orycteropus afer afer | reverse complement strand
AAACAAAACAAAATGAAAATTGTGGGCAAGTCACTCCAACATATAATCACCAATTAAATATAAACACAAAAATGTCACAATGCCTTGGAGACAACAGAGCATCACAGTCCACACAAAGAAGCAAGATAAAGCAGAAGAAACAAGGGACCAGGATACAGACTCAAAATACATCCCTGAGGAAGATGCGGCATTGGAACTCCCTGATAAGGAATTCAAAAGGATTATCTTTAGGTATCTTCAAAGGATTGAGAGACAGACCAAGGAAAACACAGAAAAAAACACTAGAAGAAGTTTGGAAGAAAATACAAAAACAAAATGATAAAATAAATGAAAAATTAAAAATGATTCTAAATCTACAGATAGAAATCCAGAAGATTAATACTGAATTGTCAGAAATAGGTAACACATTGAAAGGGCAAAGGAGTAGAATTGATGCAATGGAAGACAAAATTAATGAGATTGAAGACAAATACCTAAATACTTCTTTGGAAAGGGATCGATCAGGAAAAAGATCAAAACAGAATGAAGAAAGCCTAAGGTTCATGTGGGATACCGTCAAAAGGAATCACCTACATGTCATTGGAATTCCAGAACAGGAAGAGAAAAATGAAACCACTGAGAAAATTGTCAAAGATTTGTTAGAGGAGATCTTCCCTGATATGATGAAAGATGAGAATATATCCATTCAGGAAGTCAAATGAACCCCAAACAGGATAGACCCCAAAAGAAAAACACCAAGACATATCATCATCAAACTCACCAAAAAGAAAGACAAACAAAGAACCCTGAGAGCAGCATGGGAAAAACAAAAAGTTACCTACAAGGGGCAACCAATAAGACTAAGCTAGGATTTCTCGGCAGACACCATGCAGGCGAGAAAACAATGGGATGGTTTATATAAAACGCTGAGAGAGAAAAATTTCCAACCACGAATTATATACCTGGCAAAATTGTTGCTTGAATATGATGGTAAACTTAGGACATTTCCAGATAAGCAGAAATTAAGGGAATTTGTTAAAACCAGACCAACTTTACAAGAGTTGCTAAAGGAAGCCCTTTGGACAGAGAAGCAACAACAGCCAACAACTGACCATTAACACACATGATGATATAACTTAGAAACCAACCCAGATACGGAAGTATTCAAAGTAAATAAGCCTACAAGATCGTAAACAGGGAACCAGAGACATCAATTGACAAATGAGGACACCTACAAACCAAAAAGAG
>NW_006923579.1:0-673 GCF_000298275.1 Orycteropus afer afer | reverse complement strand
GTTCCAACTCATAGCGACCCCTCTTTAGGTTTCTGAGGCAGCATCTCTAAGGAAGTAGGTTGTCCAGTCTTCCTTTCGAGGATTGGCTGGTGGGTTTGAACTGCCAGCCTTCTGATTAACAGTAAAATGCCTTAGGCACTATGCCACCAGTTCCCTCCTAATTTCTGATTAGCTTATACAATTTACTATTCACACCCTGTCAGAATCTCATTGGCCAGTGAGGGTGGCCTGATTTATAGGTAGCTAGGCTTAAGTTTCAATAAAGACAAGTCTTAGAGGTGTTTTCCACAGAGATATCATTTTGTTAACCACAGGACTCCATTTTGGTTCTATTTAACATGGTAGATAAATGCTTCATCCTCTACTCAGCCTGCCAGAATCTGCTAAGTTTCTGTCTTTTTTTCCCAGTACCTTCCTAGTCTCCACACCCTAATTTCTGCTTAGATTCTTTGTGCTCTTCCCCGCTCTTCAGGTGCCCCTGCCCCCAAACTCCGCAGTTTCTGGTGAAGCTCTTTGTTCCTTTTCCCACACTCCCCAAACTCCCAGCTTCTGGTGAAGCCCTTTATTCCCATTTTCCCCTGTTGTGCTCAGGTTATGAAGGAGATGCTCGGAGAGGAATATGCTAACACACGACAATGCAAATGCAATAGGAAAGTTTATTAGCTAACTTAAG
>NW_006923578.1:40721-41458 GCF_000298275.1 Orycteropus afer afer | reverse complement strand
GAGGCAGTATCACTACGGAAGTAGGATTGCCCAACCTTCCTTCCGAGGAGTGGCTGGTGGGTTTGAACCGCCAGCCTTCTGGGTTCAATCTTTTCAAAATGATGGCAAATTTACATAATTTTAAAGGGCAACTATGACTTATCAGTAAGTCAGATGTTCCTAACCTGGGAACTTACTATATTACCCATCTGCTTTTGGTATAGTTTGTCACCTTTATCAATCCTGACAGCTGTAGGAAAGCAGTGAAATAGGATGTTAACATTGTGGTTTCCACCAAAATACTATGATACAATGGGCACTGTATGCCAGAGTGAGGTACCAGAGTGTAACCCAGTTTCCTGACTCCTGAACTCTTCATCCATGGCTCCTGACACCACCTCAAGATTCCAGGACAGTTATAACACATGCCTCAAACAAACATTTCATCCAGGCACAAGTATAAAATTCACCCCACTGAATAAATGTTAAAAGGATAATGAGAGACTCAAACAAGATTATCTTTCCATAATACCCTATAGGCCATGCTTGTTTAAGACAGGTTTTATGCAGACTGGTAGTTTGGGTTGAATTTAAGATGAGTGTCTTGAAAGTATGTTGGGCTACTCACAAATTAGATGAACAGAAAATGAAGACAGAACTATGATGTCAACATCACAAGTCATTGTTGTTGTTGTTGTTTGCCGTCGAGTCGGCCCCGACTCATAGCGACCCCTCCTTGGGTTTCCGAGGCAGTATCA
>NW_006923578.1:0-7249 GCF_000298275.1 Orycteropus afer afer | reverse complement strand
GATACCTGTGCACCATGTGCACCTCACTGGGTTTGAAACACCAGTGGCTCAGCATCAAAACTCACGTCAACACATCACCACTGTCGGACAAACCAACAGACAAGTTTGTCTCCCTGTTGGAAACCTCTCCTAACACTTTTACCTTGGTCCCTGTGGCTGACTCCTCCTCTGTCCCGGCTCCTGGGCTTTTTAATCCCCTTTCTCCCACTCTCCCGCCCTGAGAGTGCCTGGGTCCCCTCTCCTCACCTGGATCCCTGCAGCTGACTGCTTCATATACATGCCTATTTAATCATGTTAATTGTTAATAAAGAGTTTCTGTATAAAGCTAATCATAACAATACTGGAGTATAATGGAAAGAGCATTGAATTTAGACTCCAAAACTTCAGAACAAAGGCTACTATTTACAAGATGAATGACCTTGAACAAATAAATTCCCTAAACTCTACTTTTCTCATCTGTAAAATGAAGATATACCACCTGCTCTTTCCATCTCACGGGGTTGCTGCAATGATCCATTGTAGTTGTGATCATGAAAGAGTCATATACTACAAAGCAGATGTAATGTATTGTTGTTACAATTAAAAAAGCAAAATTTCTGTTTAAACACCTTCAGTGGATGAGTCCTAACATATGACACATGACGTGACCTTAAAAATAATAAACAGTCTAGAACAGTAGTTGTTAACCTTTTCTGTTCTGATAAAAGCTGTAGATCTCATTTCTCATAAAAATGTTAACACACATTCTCAGATAACTTTTCACGGAATTTCAAATTCCCTGAGTCCACAAATGACAAACTCTGCAAAACTTTGAATACAAAACTTTGAAAAGGTTCCTGTTAAACCCTTATGTTGTGCTTGGAGCTTCTGTACCTGTTTGCACTTCCCAGTGATCTCACATTTGTCCATTCTTCTATCCAACACTTTTTAGAGGGTAATCTATCCTTTGGCAGCCACTATCCTAAATGCTGAGAATATAGAGGTAACTGAAGGCAGTTCCTCTCATTGTATTCTAGCAAGGGAGGCAGACCAGTAAATAAAAGGCAATAATATAGTGTAGTAGGCCTGGCTGTAACCTGTCTATATTCTTTCAATATGCTCCGTATGACTTCCAATTGCCTAACCCTAACTCCTAACCATAACCTTGCATCTCTGAGTCTGATTGATTTTTCTAGAAACACGTAAGTCTACTCTGCCTACAGAGGGTAGTTATCCCAAAGAATCAGGATTAGCACCTTCCAAACACTCTCAGTGAATGACTGGTGCTGGTGCATAAATATCCCAGTTCCTTCATCTGCTGGGTAGTTTCGTTCGGAGATGTGTGTTTTGTTCCAATTCCCAAAAGTTTCTGTGTAGCATTTAAGTTCCTCTGGCCTGCTGCAGTTAATGACACACACTTTAGTGTCTGATTTCCGTTCCTGATATCACTTCCCCCATTCTCATGCACATCCCAAATCAACTACTTGCACTTGAATACTTGTCTCAGGGGTCTTCATTAGGGACAAACAAACTAATATCGTGGATTCTAAACTGGAAGCATGCAGTGTCATGAGGGAAAAGGAAGATATCTAAATAAAAGACAGAATTGTCAGGGAAGGTTCCTGAAAAAAAAAAAAAAAAAAAGGTTGTATGAGTAAATCTTGAAGATATTGGCCAAGGAGAAAAGATGAGAGAGTTGTTATCTACCCAGATAGAACAAAAAATCCATTTGAAGGTTTTGAGATATGAAACATCATGATGTATTTGGAGCCCTACAGATTGTTTCTGTGACAGGAGTGATGTGTGTTTGCCCTTGATGAAGTGACCGATGATGAAGCTAGAAAGGTAGGCTGAGTTCATCTTATGAATTACTTTGTGTGCTAACCCAAGGAGTCTGAGTTTTATCTCGGAATAGCAAGGAGACAGAGAAGCTGAAAGACTTTTAAAATGAGAGTCACACAATCAGATTTGTGTTTCAGAAAGATTACTTTGGCTGTAAAGTACAGGTGAGATTAGAGGAAAGATGGATGGAAGGAAGAGGAACTAGAAAAGTACTTTTAACAGTTCTCATGGTGACAGTTGATAATAAAGTTGAAAGCATGGGATTTGGAGAGAAGGTAAATTAATTTTCAATCCTAGTTTCATTTCTTACTTGATAAGAACCCTTTAGGGAATTATTTCACCTTATTGTGGTTTAGTTTCCTCTTAGTAAGATTAAATAATATTTCTTTTGTTCAATGTTTTGTGAAGATTAAATAAAATTGCATTTAAAAAGCCTAATACACAAAAGACTAAAAGCAGGGACTCCCCATCAATGAAGGAATGGACCAACAAACTGTGGTGCATAGTTTGGAATACTATGCAATGTTAAAGAACAATGATGAATCTGAAAAACATCTCATAACATGGATGAACTTAGAGGACATTATACTGAGTGAAATTAGTCAATCACAAAAGGACAAATATTATAAAAATCAAGAAAAAGTTTTCACAAAAATGAATTATTCTTTGATGATTACCAGGGATGAGTGTGAGGGATGGATGGTAAACCACTAACTAGATACCGGGTAGGCACATATTAACTTGAGTGAAGGGAATAAAATAAATTTTAAAGAAAGAAAAAGGCAGGAATTCAAACAGATATTTGTACACCAATGCCAATGTTCATAGCAGCATTATTCCAAAAGATGGAAACAACTCTATTGTCATCAACTATTGAATGAATAAACAAAATGTAGTACATAAATACAATGGAATATTATTCAGTCATAAAGAGAAAAGTAGTTCTGATGCAAGCTACAACACAAATGAATCTTGAAAACATCATACTGAGTGAAGTAAGTCAGAAACCTATATGATCCCACTTATATGAAATATCTAGAATAGGCAAATGCATAGAGATCCAATTTATTAGAGATTACCAGACATGAGTGAGAGGAAAAAAATGAGGAGTTCTTGCTTAAGAGGTACCAAGATTTTATTTGAAGTGATGAAAACTGTTTAAATTAGATTTCAGTGACAGTTTCACAATATGGTGAATATACTTAGTGTTACTTAATTTACACTTAAAAATGATTAAAATGGAAAGTTTGGGATATATGTGTATATATTTACCATAGTAATAATTTTTAAAGGCCTAGCACTGTTCCTAACAAACAGTAGCTATTATTTACTAAGCATCATTATTACTAAATCACAGAGATTGAAATTAGAGAAAACAGAGCAACTATGAGGGATTTCTGATAGGATTTACAAATAAATGAATGTGAATTGTGAATTGTGAATTCAAGAAGAATCATATTACTCCTAGGTTTTTGGCTTGGATGTCTGAACTGATGGTGAAATAATAGCTGAGGTTAAAAAGCAAATCTGAAGAGGGCTAGATTTTGTATATTTAACCTAATATATCCCTTAAGTATCCAGTTGAAAGGTAGATAAACAGACCTTGAGCAAAAGAGAGGAGTCTGAGCTGGTTGACTCAGGAATCATCCTTGTGTAGGTGGCTAGTGAAGCCACGCATATGGATGAGTAAGGGCTGAAGTCTGAAGAGGGAGACTGGGGAATGGTGACATTTAGAAGATGGGAAACGAGCAGCTTGAGATGCAGACTCCTTCTTTGGACTCTTGCCCTGGAAAGAGTAATACCTATTCAGTTGGAACAAGCCTTGTAGTTTCACGTGTGGGGGAGGCCCAAGAAGTAAGATTTGGAATATCATGTAAAGAAAAAAGAGACAGAAGCTCAAGTCTGAAAAATACTGTTCGGGTAAAAGCACTTTTTTGTCTGACTCTGCAATATGAACAATAACCTGTTGTTGTTGTTGTTGTTGTTGTTATGTGCCATTGAGTTGGACCTGACTCATAGCAACCCCTCCTTGGGTTTCCAAGGCAGTATCACTATAGAAATAGATTGCCCCATCTTCCTTTCGAGGAGTAGCTGGTGGGTTTGAACCACCAGCCTTCTGGTTAGCAGTCAAGTGCCTGAGGCACTACGCTACCAGAGCTCCAAGAAAGTAGCACTAGATATTTTTGAGATCCAGTCTGTTGTTCATTGGTCATATTTGGTCACCAGGAATCAAGTGGAAGACTCCATGAATCAGTAAATGCTGTTTTCAGTACTATTGATACAATCCAGAATAGCCTCTTAGACTGTACAATGACAATGATGAGTTTGAATGTCTATCCCTGCAGTGGAAATAAGACAGCTTTCTAAAGGAAATTTTTTAAAAAATATTTTGCTTACTGTTTCTTACTATTATTTATGTTTTCATCCAAATAATGAAAAGTTAAATATTACAAACTGAAATGCATGACATGATAGACATCTTTCATATATATTTGAAAGGATAATAAGGTTCTTCTTAAGATACCAGTTATAAAGTCAGTCTCAAAGTGTTGAAATTATTATAGGATTTAACCATAAACATTATTTATTATTTTGGTTACAGAGAATTTTTAAGTTTCTACTTGCAGCAGTTAGATAAGAAGAAGTTTGAAGATACTTATTAGAAAATGTATTGCTCTCATTCAGAAGCTATTTTTAAATATCATATAATCTCTGTCAGCTACTGATCAATATGGTCTCTCCTACCAGGGTCCCAGCCAGTACAAAAAGATGGCACATTCAAATTGAGTAACATAAAGAACATTACATAAAGGGATTGTTTTCTAAGACATTATCAAGGAGTAGAGAAACCATGGGTGATATGCAATACACTGACACTAGTAAAGCCAAGGCACCAGGTAACTCCACAATCATTGTGATGACATGTGTTGACTCTGCAACTAAATGCTACAGCCATTGGTCTACCAATGACTTTCCCTCCTTCGCTACTTCATTTTGTGCCACCACTCATGACAACTAAAAATAAGATTACCATATGTTATACATTGCCTCCATCTCACTTCCCCCAGTTAGGGAGCTTTTTCCTGTCCTTTTTATATAAGTAACCCACTCCCAGAATTCCATTTTGAGAGTTTGTTTCATGGAGCCACTTTGTATACCAATTAGTATATTTTCAGTGCCCCAACAAGAAACAAATGGTTAACTGGAGGAGAATTTTTTTATTTTTTTAATTTTTCATTTTTTGCAGTGTTCCCTTCCCTCCCCTCCCACCTCTGGTAACCAACAGAGAAAGTTTCCTTCCATATATAAACCTTTATAGTAATGGGATTGCTGGGTCAAATGGTATTTCTAATTTCAACTTCTTAAGGAATTGCCATAGGAGCTCTGGTAGCATAGTGCCTAAGGCACTTGACTGCTCACCAGAAGGCTGGCGGTTCAAATCCACCAGCCACTCCTCGGAAGGAAGGTTGGGCAATCCTAGTTCCGTAGTGATACCGCCTCGGAAACCCAAGGAGGGGTCGCTATGAGTCGGGGCCGACTCGAAGGCAAACAACAACAACAACAAGGAATTGCCATAGTGCTTTACACAGTGGTTGTATCATTTGACGGTCCCATCAGCAATGCATGAGAGTCCCGATCTCTCTACATCCTGGCCAGCATTTGTTATTTTCTGTCTTGTTGAACTTTGCCATTAGTGCTGGAGCAAGATGGTACCTCATTGTTGTTTTGATTTGCATCTCTCTGACGCCTAATGATCGTTAGCATTTCTTCATGTTTGTTGGCTGCCTGAATATCTTCTTTGGTGAAGTGTCTATTCATGTCTTCTGTACATATTTTAATTGGATTGTTAATCTTTTTCTTGTTGAGGTATTGGAGTTTTCTCTAAATTTTAGAGGTAAGTCCCTTGTCAGATATGCCATTGCCAAATATTTTTTCCCAATCTGTAGATTTTCATTTTACTCTTTTGGAGAAGTCTTTTGAAGCACATAAAAATTTAATTTTTAGAAGTTCCCATTCATCTAGTTCATCTGCAGCTGTTTGTGTATTTTGGGTTATGCATGGCAATCTCTTTATGCCACACATTAGGGCCCCTAAATTTTCCCCTAGCTTTTCCTTGAGGAACTTATAGTTTTAGGTTTCATATTTAATTATTTGCTCCATCTGGAGTTAGTTTTTGTGTATGGTATGAGGTACAGCTCTTGTTTCATTTTTCTGCAAATGGATATCCAGTTTTGACAGCACCATTTATTAAACATTCTCTTCCCCATTTGATGGATTTCAGCCCTTTGTCAAAAATCAGCTGACCATGAATCAGTGGATCTATTTCTGGGTTCTCAATTCTGTTCCACTAGTCTATGTGTCCGTCATTGTACCAGTACCAGGCTGTTTTGACTACTGTAGCTATATAGTAGGTTTTGAGATCTAAGATTATGAGACCTCCTACTTTGTTCTTCTTCCTCAATAGTCCTTTGCTTTTTGAGGTCTCTTTGCTTTCTATATAAAAGTAGTGACTGGTTTTTCCATATTCTTAAAGAATGCTGATGAGATCTCGATTGGTATTGCACAGAATGTATAGATTGCTTTGGGTAGTATTGACATTTTCACAATGTGCAATCTTCCTATCCACGAGCATTGTATGTTCTTCTGTTTACGCAGATCTCTTATGGTTTCTTGTTATGTCCTCTCATTCAATTGATCCTTTAATCACAACCCCATCCAAATCATGTTGCTGGGTGCCATGGAGTCAATTCTGACTCGTAGTGACCTCTTGACAGAGTAGAACTGCCCTCTAGGATTTTCCTGGCTGTAATCTTTATGGAAGCAGATCACCAGGTCTTTCACCCACACAACCACTGGTTGGGTTCAAACTCCCAATTTTTTTGGTTAGCAGCCTAGCACTTAACCCTTGCACCACCAAGGCTTCTTCTTTCATGTCCTAACAGAATTATGTGATCACTACCTTATAAACAAAGGCAAGCTAATTTAAGAAAACAGTTAACTTCCTTATTTTCTTCCACTTTGAAAGTATGTAATTAGTCTCTGCCTATATATTCCTCTTAATTTTTATCTTACGTACAAGTAAATCTGGTCAGTGATTTACTCTGGTTTTCATATTCTGTATGTACACTCTCATCTTACCTGAGCTTCTTATTTAGTATGACTTCTGATCTTTGTAGTCCCTTAAATTCACATTTACTTTTTATAAGTAGTTACAAGCATCTGACTGTATCTTCTTCTGTAACTCTTCCTAAATAATAAAATACATACTTTAATTTATTTTTAAAATTCATAACTATATGTGCTTTGTTTTCATTTTCCCACTAAAGGGATTCTATAAAATATTGATTAAGAATGAGAGAGTATTGGTCTGACAGTAGTGACATACAGTGTTATGATTTATCAGTACCAAAAAACCAAACCAAACTCA
>NW_006923577.1:40505-41644 GCF_000298275.1 Orycteropus afer afer | reverse complement strand
AGATTGGGACTCTCATACACTGCTGGTAGGACTGTAAAATGTTACAACCACTGTGGAAAGCAGTATGGCGATTCCTTAAAAAGTTGGAATTAGAAATACCATTTGACCCCGCCATTCCTTTATTGGGTATATATCCTAAAGAAGTAAGAGCCATGGCAAGAACAGACATATGCACATCCATGTTCATTGCAGCACTATTTACAATTGCCAAAAGATGGAAACAACCTAGGTGTCCATAAACTGAGGAATGGATAACCAAACTATGGTACATACACACAATGGAATTCTATGAAATGCTAAAGAATAATTTAGAATCTGCAAAACACCGCATAATGTGGATGAACTTGGAGGACATTATGCTGAGGGAAATAAGTCAATCACAGAAGGACAAATATTGTATTAACCCATTATTGTAAAAAGTTAAGGAAAGGTTTATATGTGGAAGGAAAGTCTCTTGGTTGGTTACCAGGGTGGGAGGGGAGAGGATGGAACACTATTAGATAGGTAGAGATTAAGTATTGATTTGGGTGAAGAGAAGGGCAATGTACCAAATATGAGTGATCAACACGGTGGTATTGAGGAAGGGGAAGACATAGAGGTACATGGGAGGTATAGACAACAAAGATGAACCCTTTTGCACATATAGTACTGTGTTGTCAGTGAAGACAAATATGGCTATATAGGTAGATAGATGGGTGGACAGGCTGAGCTATTAGGTATGTCTATGAAGTGGGGAGTGTACCCAAGACCATGTATAGGGTTGGCAGACAGTGGTTCTACAAGTGTATTTGTGTGATCTGTAAGAATTCCCAGGTATATAGTAGAGCTGACAAGGAACAAGGTTGTAGTCACGTCTTGGTCACAGCCAGCTACCCAGTGGGACTGAGTAGTTGAACTTGTGGGCTCAGGACCATAGTCACAGGGGACATCAAGCTCAATTGACATAAAATACTACACAGAATATTGTTCCACCTCCTACTTTGGTGGGTAGCGACTGGGATCTTAAAAGCCTGCAAGCAGCCATCTAGATGCAACAATGGGTCTGTCCTCATCCAGAGCAAAGAAGAATGAAGAAAACCAAAGATTCATGGAAACAATTAGTCCTAGCAACTGGTACACCATGCAATCCTCAGCCTATA
>NW_006923577.1:37036-37575 GCF_000298275.1 Orycteropus afer afer | reverse complement strand
ACACAGTCTCCTGAAGGGAAACAGAGACTCAGCCTACTCTAAGGGGTGGCCTTAAACCCCACAGCTGAAGGTGGCCTCTGTGATAATGAGATGAAGGGAGAGAGATGGCAGGAAAGACTCTTGGGGCCACCTCTTTCCCTGCTCTATGGAAAGCATTGGTCCTATAGTGGGTTGAGCAGAAATTCTGGCCTGAAATCCTCCTCATCCAAAGAGCTGACATTTCTCTGGAGGGTTTGTTGTGGGACCCAGTGCTGAGGAGACATTCCTGAGTATAAATCCTGCAGACACGTGGTGTTCCTCATGCCCTCTGCCATGTGGCTCATGAATTTCCCGATCTCACACCTCCAGGATGCATATTTTTCCAGAAAAACAAACAAGGGGATGCAGAGCTAAGCTGCAGGGATCCAGGTGAGGAGAGAAAACCCAGGCCATGCCCCACAAGCGGCAAGGCAGGAAAGTGGGAGAAGGGAGAGTAAAAAGGCTAGGGGGACCGGGATAGAGCGAGGAGTCAGCCACAGGGATCCAGGTGAGGAGAGAGA
>NW_006923577.1:2101-3025 GCF_000298275.1 Orycteropus afer afer | reverse complement strand
AACAGATTTGCCCAACTGATTATAGAACCAAGTAATGTGAAATTTTTGACAACTTCAGTCTTTTCTTCATTTATCACGATGCTGCTTATTTGTCCATTTATAAGGATTTTTGTTTTCCTTACATGGAGGTGTAACCCACACTGCAGACTGCAATCTTTAATCTTCATCGATAAGTGCTTCAAGTCATCCTCACTTTCAGCATGCAAGGTTGTGTCGTCTGCATATTGCAGGTTGTTAATGAGTATTCATCCAATCCTGATGCCACATTCTTCTTCATATAGTCCAGTTCTCAGATGAATTGCTCAGCATGCAGACTGAATAAGTATGGTGAAAGGATACAGTCCTGACGTACTCCCTTCCTGATTTTAAACCATACACTATTCCCTTATTCTGTTCAAACGATAGCCTCCAAGTTTATGTACAGGTTTCTTATGAGCACAATTAAGTGTTCTGGAATTCCCTTCTTCTCAGTGTTGTCCATAATTTGTTATCAAATGCTTTTACATAGTCAATAAAACACAAGTAAATATCTTTCTTTGCTTTCAGCCAAGATCCACCTGACATCAGCTATGATATCCCTTCTTTGATGTCCTCTTCTGAATCTAGCTTGCATTTCTGGAAGTTCCCTGTCAATATACTGCTGCAACCATTTTTGAACTATCATCACCAAGATTTTACTTGTGTGTGATATTAATTATATTGTTTTATAATTTCCACATTCTGTAGGATCACCTTTCTTTGGAATGGGTGCAGATATGAATCTCTTCCAGCCAGTTGGCCACATGGCTGTCTTCCAAATTTCTTGGTACAGATGAGTAAGAGCCTCCAGTGTAGCATCGATTCGTTGAAACATCTCAATGAGTATTCCATCAATTCCTGTAGCCTTCTTTTTTTGCCAGTTCCTTCAGTGCAGCTTCGACGTCT
>NW_006923577.1:0-1001 GCF_000298275.1 Orycteropus afer afer | reverse complement strand
ATACCTAATCATTTAGCCTGTTCACCCATCTATCCTCCATATACCCATGTTTGCCTTCATGGACAACACAGTACTGTATGTGCACAAGGGTTCATATTTGTGGTCTGTACCTCTGGCCTTGTTTTGGCTGAAGACATTGAGCTTCTCCATTGCCTCTTTCCACAGATGTGGTGGATTTGGTTCCTGTGTATTCCATCTGGTGAGACCCACATGTATAGTCACAATTTATGTTGTTGAAAAAGGTATTTGCAATGAATAAGTCATTGGCCTTACAAAATTCTACCATGTGATCTCTAGCATCATTTCTATCACCAAGGCCACATTTTCCAACTACTGGTGATTCTTCTTTGTTTCCAACTTTCACATTCCAATCATCAGTAATAATCATTATATTTTGATCACATCTTTGGTCAATTTCACACTGCAGAAGGTGGTAAAAATCTTCCTTGTCTTTGGCTTTGGTGGTTGGTGCGTGAATTTGAATAATAACTGGTCTTCCTTGTAGGTGTATGGATATTTTCCTATCACTAACAGGATTGTACTTCAGCATAGATCATGAAACATTTTTTGTGATGATTATTACATAGTATATGATATATCCAAGCCAGATTCAGAGGAGGACGTGGAAAGAGGGATAACATTGCTGATATCTGATGGATGTGGGCTGAAAGCAGAGAATACCACAGAGGTGTTTACCTGCATTTTATGGGCATTCAATTGTGTGGATCATAACAAATTATGGATAATATTGAAAATAATAGGGATTCCAGAACACTTAATTTGCTCATGAGGGATCTGTACATAAACCAAGAGGCAGTCATTTGAACAGAACAAGGGGACACTGTTATTGTTGTTGTTAGGTGCTGTCGATTTGTCTCCGACTCATAGAGACTCTATGCACAGCAGAACAAAACACCACCCAGTCCTGTGCCACCTCCACAATACTTGCTATACACTGGGCCACAGTGTCAATCCATCTCATTGAGGGCCTTCCACTCTTT
>NW_006923576.1:40470-41548 GCF_000298275.1 Orycteropus afer afer | reverse complement strand
TAGCCTCAGTTGCAGAGGATATGGTTTCCAGTCCACTGATTTGACAGGTGTCTCTGAATTATCTAGTTTGTGTCAGGTACTGCACTGGGGACTCAAGATCCGGCAGGTGCAAGATAGTCCATGTCTGTGACCTACTGATGATGCAATTTTGGCAGAGAAGACAGACAGGGAACAGCAGCAGCAAGAGAGTGAAGAACCCCAGACAGAAGAGTGTTGGTCCCAGACAGCAGCCAAGGAATGCCCAAGGAAGACAGGCAGGAAGCAGGCCCAGAGAGCAAGCTGCACAGACTGAGGCAGGAGGGCGGAAGGCTCTAGCAAAAATAAGGAATGTAAAAGAATAGATGGTTATGATTGAGACATGGAAAAATGGAGGATATAATATAGGCAGATTAAAAAAAAAAAAAAAACACTGCCACCAAGTTGATTCTGACTCACAGTGACCCTATAGGACAAAGTAGAGATGTCCTATGGAGTTTCCAAAGATGTAAATCCTTACAGAAGCAGACTGCCTCATCTTTCTCCCATGGAGCTACTGGTGGGTGTGAACCACCAATCTTTTGGTTAACAACCTAATGCCTTAACGACTGTACCACCAGAACTCCTTAGGCAAATAGTACAAGGACAGAAAAACAAATGAAACTTCAATAGTCAACAATAAGTACAGGTAAGTCATGGTCCAATTTTCAGTGAATCTGAGTGGCATGGGGAGGACCCAGGGCTTGGCCTTTTCTCTCTGCCAATGAAGTCCACCAGCAGGCCACAAGGACTCAGGCCCTATGCTCTTGGGTTGTAGAGACTATGAGGAGGAGGGGTGTAAGAAGAACATTCTGGTCATCCTTTCCCATTTCGTGTCACTCATAAATGTAGCAGTTTGGTTCTGAGCCAGCATGGACACCTCCAGTTGCAAGGTTTGTCAGACAGATGAGTTCCTTGAAGGCATAAACTCCAATTTATCTGTTTTTGTCTTTCCAAAGCCTACTGCAATGCATGGCACATGGGAGAGCCTCAAAAAGTACTTTTTATTTGAACTGAACTAAAAGATTGGCAGATAAAACTGTAGTTTTTGAGACTTCCAAGC
>NW_006923576.1:38972-40300 GCF_000298275.1 Orycteropus afer afer | reverse complement strand
AGTACATGTAAAAAATATGTTTACACTATACTGTAGTCTATTAATTATGCAACAGCATTATGAAAAAGTTTGACATATTGTGAAAATTACCAAAATGTGACATAGAGACACAAAATGTGTTTATGCTGTTGGAAAAATGGCACCAATAAGACTTGCTTAATAAAGGGTTGCCACAAACCTTCAATTTCTAAACATACACACTACCTGTGAAGCGAAATGAAGTGAAGCTCAATAAAATGAGGTATGCCTGTACCATAAAAGAAGTTCTGGTGGTACAGCGCCCACAGCATTTGATCACTAACTAGAAGGTTGGCAGCTCAAACCCACCAGCCACTCCAAGGAAGGAAGATAGGGCAATCTACTTCATTAAAGATTTACCACCTTGGAAACCCAATGGGGTTGCTATGAGTCTGAATTGACTCAATGGCAGTGGGTTTTTTGTTTTGTACCATAAAAATCTTTCCGAAATCCATTTTCACAGTATCCTAAGCTCTACCAGTCTAGCATTCCTTCACACAAGAGGAATTCAAACCAGTGTCACACAACTTGTTCTGTGTGAAATCATGAAGCTCACCTCTGTCCCCAGGAAGGGCTCAGAAATAGCTTGACAGTTGTCCAAGAAGTAATTTCAAGCTCACTTGACAAGTGAAGATTGCTTTGCCACTCATGTTTACTCCATTCTTTTCACTTTAATATTCACCTCACTCTCTCGCCATTCCTCTTTTCCCACCTTCATTATCTACTTACTCGACAAACACCAACTGAGCATCTACTGTTAGTCACTGTTCTAGGTGCTAAGGATTCAAACTGAAAAACTGAAAAACAAACAGAAAACAGATGAAGATCACGGTTTTCATGACACACATAGATTCACAGGGAAGAGAAGAAAATAAACTAATAAATGAGCAATTTATACAATATATCAGGTCTAGGTGCAATAGGGAATGTTACAGCAAAAAAGGAGACAGGGAAAGATCTGTGTGGAGAGGGAAGTCCTCATTGATAAGGTGCTACTACAGCAAAGATGCAAAATAAGGGAGGGGGAAAACCACAGGAACACTGGAGATCCAGGTGTGTTTAAGGAAATAAAAGGCCACCAGAGGGGCTGAGGGCAGTCAGAAGATAGTGCTATCAGATGAGGTCAGAGAGGGGACTTATAGGACCTTGGTCAAAAGCCACAGTACAGAGACTTTGGACTTCACCCTGTATGAAATGGAAAACTTTGGAAGATTTTTAGTACAAACTACAGATTAAATGTGTCAGAAGGCTGCAGTGTTGAGAAAAGAATGCAGCAGGGCAAGGATGGAAGTGGGAAATTCAGCTGTAAG
>NW_006923576.1:0-576 GCF_000298275.1 Orycteropus afer afer | reverse complement strand
ATGTCATGAGACAAATTGTGTATGAACTGCTGTATGGAAAATGAATTTGTTCTGTAAGCTTTCACCCAAATTACAATGTTGTTGTTGTTGTTGTTGTTGTGTGCCTTCAAGTCGGCCCAACTCATAGCGACCCCTCCGTGGGTTTCCGAGGCGGTATCACGATGGAAGTAGATTGCCCAACCTTCCTTCTGAGGAGTGGCTGGTGGGTTTGAACCACCAGCCTTCTGGTTAGCAGTCAAGCACGTTATGCACTACGCTACCAGAGCTCCTTCCAAATTACAATAAAAATAATAATAAAAAAAAAGCCCATTCTGAGAGAGAAGTAATGGGGAAGCTTTTGTTTGTGGGCAATAAGTTTATGCTAATGGTGGTGGAATATTTTGGAAAAGGATAGCAAAAAAAAAAACAAAAACCTCACTGCCATCGAGTCGAATCCGACTCATAGCAACCCTTTCTTGGGTTTCTGAGGTGGTATCACTACAAATAGTAGATTTCCCAACCTTCCTGCAGAGAACTGTGTGGTGGGTTTGAACCACCAGCCTTCTGGTTAGCAAATGCCTTAGGCACTATGCTACC
>NW_006923575.1:32670-41785 GCF_000298275.1 Orycteropus afer afer | reverse complement strand
TGTTATGGAGTAGTATGTTAACAGTGCTGAGTTTATTTAACATCTTAAAACAAGAACATTGTTGGAGTAAATGCAGAGTTTTTGAGACTTTGAAATGCTTTTGTAAACTCCATTAAAATGCAAACCCCAGCAGTTCAATGTTGGCTGCTCAGTGATTGGCATGTTGGGCATGCATCAGAGAGTAGTTCATTTCCCACTGCTGGATGTCCACTGCCATTCACCAGTCATCTATTTGACTTGAATAGGGATAGGAAATGACAGCTTACTTCTCGAATAATTTTTTTTTCTTTTTTTCCTGGAAAACTGTTAAACACACAAATGGTTTTAAACTGTGCTTAACTTCTATCATTAAAACTTTAATAATTGAATTGCCCAGGTCTCACTGTCTCTGATTCTGACAAAAGGCACATTATTAATTGATGCTCTCAATTCACTGAAACTCAGAAATAGGTCACCAATGAAGCCAGTATGTGTAATTGAAACTTCCCCACCCCCGAGTTCTCTGCGCTTTATGTACAGCTCATTGACAAGGACGCTTATCCTTGAACACTAGTCACAGTGGAAAATGTATTATTTGTTTTGCAGACAAATGAATTTATTTTAGGCTCTAGTTACAACAGACTAAGCTTTATCCATATATAACAATCTGGTAAGATATGCTGTCTATCTGTTAAAATACAATCTATAACTTATGAATGTCTTAAATTCTCCTTTATTTCCTTTTGTCCACCACTTTAAAACAATTTTACAATGTTTTGATACTATTCTTCCACACATACTCATTGAAATGGTTTGGAAGTGCTATGTAGCTTCCAGAAATATCAACAGTGTCTCTCCCAAATACATCCTGTGACTTCTGGACTGACTACTACCCTAAAAGGAATATCTCCTGTATAGTCTTAGAACAAAGAAGGTCTATTCTCAGAGATCCATAATCATAATTCAGTGATTAAGGGACAGCTTCAGGCATAAAGATGTGATTGTAATTAATAGTGATTTACAAATCAGGAAAACTATTGATTGTTAATAACTAGGTCAAGAAGAATCCTGATAGAAAATATGGAACAAAATATGTCAGAAGCTGTAATATTTGATATGTTGCCAGAGAAATGGAATATGGTCTTGGAAGTGAACAGAAAAGATGCAAAATTGTTCTGAAGAAGGAGGACTGGAGTGAGAGAATGGTGGGTGTGTAGCCAAGGCAAGCATCATTCAGCTCAGACTCCTTTAAGAAGATACACAGAGATTGAACTTCACAATAACAAAAAACATTTAATGAAGCTATTATGAAGAATAAGTTAGACCATATGAGTAGAAGTTGTAGGCACATGGGAGGTATTCAGAGAGAGAGAGAAATTACCTTTTACTTGATTCTGAAATTGTTGTTGTTAGGTGCCCATGAGTCATCTCCAACTCATAGTGACCCTATGTACATCTGAACAAAACACTGCCCAGTCCTGCGCCAGCTCCACAATCCTTGCTATACCTGAACCCATCGTTGTAGCCACTGTGTCAATCCATCTTGTTGAGGGCCTTCCCTCTTTTTGTTGACCCTCTACTTTATCAAGCATGATATCCTTTTCCAGGGAATGGTCCCTTCTTACAACATGACCAAAGTAGGTGAGATGAAGTCTGGCCATTCTAGCTTCTGTTCTGGTTGCATTTCTTCCAGGATGGATTTGTTAGTTCTTTTAGCAGTCCGTGTTACTTTCAGCATTCTTCTCCAGCACCACAACTCAAAAGCATTGACTCTGAGCTGTTTTCCTTTTTCATTGTCCAGCTCTCATCTCCATATGAGGCAATTGAAAATATCATGGCCTATGTCAGTCACACCCTAGTCCTCAAGGAGACATCTTTGCTCTTCAGCACTTGAAACAGGTCTTTTGCAGCCCACTTGCCCAGTGCTATATGTCATCTGATGTCCTGACTGCTGCTTCCATTGGTGTTGATTGCAGAACCAAGCAATGTGAAGTCTTTGACAACTTCAATCCTTTCTCCATTTATCGTGATGCTGCTTATAGGTCCAGTTGTGAGGATTTTTGTTTTATTTATATTGAGATGTAACCCATACTGCAGACTTCATTCTTGAATTTTCATCAGTAAGTGCTTCAAGTCATCCTCACTTTCAGCAAGCAAAGTTGTATCATCAGAATGTCACAGGTTTTTAATGATTCTTCCTCCAGCCTTGATGCCATGTTCTTCTTCATATGGTCCAGCTTCTTGGATTATTTCCTCAGCATATAGATTGAATACATATGGTGAAAGGATACAAACCTGATGCATTCCCTTCTTGAATCTAAACCATGCAGTGTCCCCTTGTTCCATTTGAACAACAGCCTCCTGGTCTATGTACAGGTTCCTCATGAGTACAGCTAAGTGTTCTGGAATTTCTATTCTTCTCAATGTTATCCGCAATTTGTTATGATCCACACAATCAAATGTATTTGCATAGTCAATAAAACTCAAGTAAACATCTTTCTGGAATTCTTTGCTTTGAGCCAAGATCTGTCTAACATCAGCAATGATATCCCTTGTTCCATGTCCTCTTCTGAATCCAGCTTGCACCTCCAGAAGTTCTCTGTCAATATACTGCTGCAACCGTTTTTGAATCATCTTCAGTAAGATTTTACTTGCATGCAGTATTACTGATATTGTTTGATAATTTCCACATTCTTTGGGATCACCTGTCTTTGAAATGGATACAAATATTAATCTCTTCCAGTCATTTGCCCAGGTAATTTTTTTTTTTTTTTTCTAAATCTCTTGGCATAGCCAACTGAGTGCCTCCAGTGGGGCATCTGTTTGCTGAAACATCTCAATGGGTATTTTGTCAATTCCTGGAGCCTTGTTTTTAGGCAATTGCTTCAGTGCAGCTTCAACTTCTTCCTTCAGTACCATTGGTTCTTAATCATATGCCACCTCCTGAAATGAATGAAGATCTAATACTTCTTTTTGGTACAATGACTCTGTATTCCTTCCATCTTCTTTTAATGTTTCCTGCATCATTCAATATTTTGTCCATAGAATCTTTCAATATTGCAACTCAAGGCTTAATTTTTTTGCTCATTTCTTTCAGCTTGAGAAATGCTGAAAGTGTTCTTTCCTTTTGGTTTTCTAACTCCAAGTCTTTGCACATTTCATTATAGTATTTGGCTTTGTCTGCTTGAGCTGCTCTTTGAAATCTTCTGTTCAGCTCTTTTATCTTGTCATTTCTCCATTTGCTTTGGCTACTCTCCACTCAAGGGCAAGCTTCAGAGTCTCTTTTATCATACATTTTGGTCTTTTCTTTTTTTGTCTTCTTTTTAAGGACCTCTTGCTTTCTTCATGGATGATGTTCTTGATGTCATCCCATAAATCTGGTTTGTGGACATTGGTGTTCAATGCATCAAATCTATTCTTTAGATGATCCCTAAATTCAAAAAGGATGCATTCAAGGTCATATTTTGGCTCTCATGGACTTGTTTTAATTGTCTTAAACTTCAAGCTGAACTTGCATATGAGCAGTTGATGGTTTGTTCCACAATCAGCTCCTGGCCTTCTTTTGGCTGAGGATATTGAGCTTTTCCATTGCCTCTTACCACAGGTGTAGTCAATCTGATTCCTGTGTAATCCATCTGGTGAAGTCCACGTGTATAGCTGCCATTTGTCTTGTTGAAAAAAGGTATCTGCAATGAATAAGTCATTGGTCTTGCAAAATTTTATCATACGATTTCCAGTATTATTTCTGTCACCAAGGCCAAATTTTCCAACTACCGGTAATTCTTTGTTTCCAACTTTTGCATTACAATCACGAGTGATAATTAACACATCTTGATTACATGTTCAGTCAATTTCAGACTCCAGAAGTTGATAAAAATCTTCAATTTCCTCATCTTTTGCTTGGTGGCTGGTGCATAAATTTGAATAATAGTCATATTAACTGGTCTTCCTTGTAGGCATATGGATATTGTCCTATCACTGACAGCATTGTACTTCAGGACAGATCTTGAAATATCCTTTGTGATGATGAATGCCATGCCATTGCTCTTCAAATTGTCATTCCCAGCATAGTAGGTCATATGATTGTCTGATTCAAAAGGCCAAAACCCGTCCACTTCAGCTCCATCCTCTTTCCTGGATGCCTAGCATATCAATCTTTACGTGTTCCATTTCATTTTTGACAACTTCCAATATTCCTAGATTCATACTTCGTACATTCCCTGTTCTGATTATTAATGGATGTTTGCAGCTGTTTCTCCTCAATTTGAGTCATGTCACATTAGCAAATGGAGGTCTTGAAAGCTTTACTTTATCCATATCAGTAAGGTTATTTCTACTCTGATGATGCAGCACTTTCCCAGTCCTATTTTGAGCACCTTCCAACCTAAGTGGCTCATTCTGTGCTGTATCAGACAGTGTTTCTGGGTTATTCATATAGTTGCCTAGTATGTAACAGACAGTGTTTCTCTGCTATTCATAAGGTTTTCTCTGGCCAATTCTTTGAGAAGTGGATGGCCTCCTCCTTCTTCCTAGTCTGTCTCATTCTGCAAGCTGCACCAAAACCTGTGCACCCTGTGCAACCCCACTGGCATTTAAAACACCAGTGGCACAGCCACAAGCCTCACAAGAACATGCCACAGAGCACAACAAACCAACAGACACATTTGTCTCCCTTAGCTGTTCAAAACTTCTCCACACTCCCCTTGCCAGGCTCTCTGCCACTTGCTCACTCTGTCCTGGACACCCTGGTTTTTCTTTCTTTCCCCTTCACTTTTCCTGCCACTTGTGGGTTGGGTGCTGGGTCCCTCCCCTTACCTGGATGCCTCTGCCTCTTGCTCGCTCTGAAATGCATAATGCATAGTGAAATGCGTAGTGCTTATTTTAATTGTTTTCTCCTTTCAGAACTGAATCATCAATGGTATGCATCTGTTAACTATTTTCCTTTTAATACCGAAAAACAAATTCCTGTATCTTCCATATCTCATAGGTAATTATGTGTATTATACATTGCATACACAATACCTTATAGCTCAAATTTGATACAGTCTTCCAGAAAGCATTTAATCTTTTCTCTGTTAAGCATATAGAGTTAAGGTAAATCACCTAAATACATTCAAGTACTGAGCTGATTGGAGTCTGTGTATAGATTTTGAAAGAATCAATCCACTCTGGTTATTTATCCATTTTAGTTTGGTTCCTTCTGTGTTTTGATTGTGACCCAGATGGTTTTCTTTCTCCTCAGCCTATGAGATTTCAAGGATTTGCTTTTGTCTTTCAGAATTTTTTAGTTTACCACTGTATCTTTCTTCAATTTCCCTCAGCTTCAAAAATACAGCAATTCCCTCAAGCAGAAAAATGGCTTTATGTTTGTACTTTTTAATTTAATGCAACTTATTCACTGAATATATACTCTAGAAATAATTTTGGATCACAGATATTCAGTGTTAATTGTACTCCCAAATTCAGTAGGGAATTAGGTTCAGTTATTTCTTTATCAAAGCAAAACATAAATTATATCAATTTCACAATTGAGGAGTAATCATAATATATATCAAAAAATCATATAATAAAGTCTTGGAACCCAAGTCTTGGGCAGCAGAATGGTTTACAATATACACAAGAAAATATCCCAGCAAATAATCTGAGCAATATAGCTGCTGAATAGTAATAATACCATCCATGAAATGATAAGATAAACATCTATTTGAGCCCAGGTTCAAAAAAAAAAAATATTCATTGACTGAGTAATAAAAATTAAGTCATAATCTCAAAAATTGTGACACACGCAATATCAAGATATTGAAAGATGGTGAATATGACATAGTACCAGGCAATATTTTGTCTGTTATACATAGATCTCTATGAGTTAGAACCAACTCAATGAGATCTAACAACAACAATAAATATATGCAGATGCAGATATAGATATTAACCTGCTCTGGATGAACTGGACAGAGAGCTGGAGTCAAATGAAATTGAGACCAGCAAGAGTGAGACAAAAAGTCACAGGCAAATCATTGATACATATGATCTCTGAGACTCTCCTGGTTTCCTTACCTGTCGTATGTAAATCTCCCCTTATTACCCTTCCCTATCTATCTTGCCACCACTTTTCTGTCAGTTTGCCAGACTATGGTGGCTTGTATGTTGTTGTGAAACTGAAGGCAGTTCAATCAGTATTTCAAATGCCAGAAGGGTCACTAGTGGTGGACAGGTTTTAGTGGAGCTTCCAGACTAAGGCTTGGAAGAAGGAAGGGGCTATCCAATTCTCAAAGAATTGCCCAGTGAAAACTTTATGAATAGCTGTGAAACACTGGTCGATTACTGTAAAACATTATGAATAAGCCTGAAACATTGACCAATACAGTGCCAGAAGATGAGCCCTCAGGTTGGAAGTCACTCAAGATATGACTAGGGAATAGCTGCTTCCTCAAAGTAGAGTCAACCTTAATGATGTGGATGAAGTAAATCTTCCAGGATCTCCATGATGGGGCATAACTCAAAATGGAAATAAACAGCTGCAAATATTCATTAATAATTTGAACATGGAATATATAAAGTATGAATCTAGGAAAATTGGAAGTTTCAAAAAACAGAGAAAGGAACACATAAAGATCAATATCCTAGGCATTAGTGAGCTGAAATGGACTAGTTTGGGTCATTTTGAATCAGACAACCATATGACCTACTATGCTGGAAATGACAAACTGAAGAGGAATGACATGGCATTGTGTCACAAAGAATGTTTCAAGATCTATCCTGAAGTACAATGTTGTCAGTGATAGGAACTATCCATATATGTACAAGGAAGACCAATTAATACTGCTATTATTCGAATCTATGCAGCCACCACCAGAGCCAAAGATGAGGAAATTGAAGACTTTTTCCAACTTCTGCAGTCTTAAATTGACAAAACATGCACTGGAGATGCATTGATTATTACTGGTGATTGGAATGCAAAAGTTGGAAACAAAGAAGGATCACCAGTAGTTGGGAAAAATGGCCTTGGTAACCGACATGATGCAGAAGATTGCATGATACAATTTTGCAAGACCAATGAATTATTCATTACAAATACATGTGTGCAACAACATAAACTGTGGCTATACATGTGGCTGTCACCAGATGGAATACACAGGAATCAGATCAGCTACATCTGTGGAAAAAGATAATGGAGAAGCTCAATAACTTCAGCCAAAACAAGGCCAGGAGCTGACTATGGATCAGACCATTATGCATGTTGACTGCTAACCAGAAGCTGGTGGTTCATACTCCCCAGCCACTTCTCGGAAGGAAGATAGGACAATCTACTTCCATAGTGATACTGTCTTAGACCCCAAGGAGGGGCCGCTATGAGTCGGGTCTGACTCGATGGCACATAACAACAACAATGCATGTTCAAGTTGAAGCTGAAGACAATTAAAACAAATTCACAAGAAATAAAATATTGCTTTGATTATATCCCACCTGAATTTAGAGACCACCTGAAGAATAGATCTGATGCATTGAACACCAATGAATGAAAACCAGAAGAATTGTGGAATGACATCAAGAACAGCATATGTGAAGAAAGCAATAGATTATGGCTATTCCTAAAAGGACAGGAAAGGAAGAAAAGACCAAAATGGATGTCAGAAGAGACTCTGAAACTTGTTTTTGAATGGAGAGTATTTAAAGCAACTAAAAAAAAAAAAAAAATTACCAAATAAAAAGAGCTGAACAGTAGATGTCAAGAGCAGCTCAAGAAGATAAAGTCAATTATTATAAAGAAACGTGCAAAGACCTGGAATTAGAAAATCAAAAGTTAAGAAAACACTTGACATTCCTCAAGCTGGAAGAAGTGAAGAAAAAATTCAAGCCTTGAGTTACAATACTGAAAAGTTCTATGGGTAAAGTATTGAATGATACAGAAAACATCAAAAGGAAATGGAAGGAATATGCAGTCACTGTACCAAAAAGAACTGGTCGATGTTCATCTGTTTCAGGAGGTGGCATAGTATCAAAAATCAATGGTATTGAAGGAAGAAGTTAAAGCTACCCTGAAGGAATTGACAAAAAAAAAAAGTCTCCAGTAATTGACTAAAGATTACCAGATTCTGCAAAACATAACATAACATGGATGAACACGGAGGACACAGTACTTAGTAAAATAAGTCAATAACAGGAAGATAGATATTTTATTAATTTACTATTGTAAAAAGTAAAAAGAAAAAAAGTTTATATATGGAAGAAAGCTTTCTTTGTTGCTTATCAGGAAGCAATGATTTTTTTTTATGATTTTGAGTTTTGTTCCACAACTCTATCCATGATCTCCTGCACTGATCCTCCTCTGAGTGAAGGGAGTGGAGGGGAGGGAGCACTGCTAGATAGCTAGAGACAAGTATTGATTTGATGAAGGGAAGGGCAATGTACCAAAAGTGAGTGATCAACATGGTGGCACTGAGTAAGAGGAAGACATAGAGAGGTACACAGGAGGTACAGACACTAAAGACAAACCCTTTTGCATGTACAGTACTGCACTGTCAGTGATGGCAAGAAGTGATCTACAGGTGGATAGACGGGTGGATGGGCTGAATAATCAGGTATATCTAGGCAGGGAGTAGTGTTCCCATGACCATGTATAGGGTTAGCAAACAATGTTTCTACATGTGTATTTGTATGTGCTGTAAGGATGTCCAGGTGTGTAGTATAGCTTAAAGGGGCAAGTCTGTGGTGGCTTCTTGGCTACAGCTACCCTGAGAGAGCAAGTAGTTGGACCTGTGAGCTTGGAGCCATGGTTATAGGGGTCATCAAGTTCAATTGGTATAACATACTACAAAAAAAAAAATGTTTTACATCCTACTTTGGCAAGTAGCAAAGGGTTTTAAAGGCTTGCAATTGACCATCTAAGTGCAACAATGGGTCTCTCCTCATTCAGAGCAAGGAAGAATGAAGAAAACCAAAGACATATGGAAACAATTAGTCCAAGGACCTTGTAGACTATGTGATCCTCAGCCTATATAACCATGAGACCAGAAGAACTAGATGGTGCCTGGCTACCACTGTCAATGACTCAAAAGGAGATTAGTGCAGGAGATCATGGATAGAGTTGGAGAACTATGTGAAACAAAACTCAAAATCATTAAAAAAAAAAAAA
>NW_006923575.1:31205-32389 GCF_000298275.1 Orycteropus afer afer | reverse complement strand
GGGAGGAAGTGGAAAGAAAGCTGTTACATTGTGGGGAATTGCAGTCAATGTCATGAAACAAAATGTATATGAACTACTGTATGGAAAATGATTTTGCTGTGTGAACTTTCACCCAAGTCACAATAAAAATTAAAAAAAAAAAAATTCCAGAAAGACGTTTACTTGTGTTTTATTGACTATGCAAAAGCATTTAACTGGGTGGATCATAACAAATCATGTATAACGTTGAGAAGAATGGGAATTCCAGAACACTACTGTGCTCATAAGGAACCTGTATATAGACCAGGAGGCTATCATTTGAACAGATCAAGGGGATACTGCATGGCTTAAAATAAGGGAGTGTGTCCAAGTTGTATAATTTCACCATACTTGTTCAATCTGTATGCTGAGCAAATAATCTGAGAAGCTGGACTATATGAAGAAGAACACGGCATCAGTATTGGAGGAAGACTCAATAACAAGCTGCAATATGCAGATGAAACAACTTTGCTTTATGAAAGTGAAAATGACTTGAAACACATACTGATGAAAATTAAAACTACAGTCTGTAGTATGGATCATATCCTAACATAAAGAAAATAAAAATCCTCACAACTGGACCAATAAGCAGCATCACAATAAATAGAGAAAAGATTGAAGTTGGTAAATATTTCATACTATTTGGTTTTGCTATCAACACCAATGGAAACAACAGTCAAGAATTCAATGTATTGCACTGGGCAAATCTACTGCAAAAGACTTCTTTAAAGTACTGAAGAGAAAAGATGTCTCTTAGAAGATGAAGGTGTGCCTAACCCAAGCTAAGGAGCTCTAGTGGCATAGTGGATAAGACACTTGACTGCTAACCAGAAAGTCAACGATCCAAACCTACCAGCTGCTCTGGGAAAGAAGATGGAGCAATCTACTTCCATAAAGACTTACAACCTTGGAAACCCAATGGGGGTCGCTGTGAGTCAGAAACAACTCTATGGCAGTGAGTTTGGTTTGGTTTGTTTTAACTCAAGCCATGGTAATTTCAATTACCTCATATGCATATGGAAGATGGACAATGAATAAAGAAGACTGAAAAAGAATTAATGCTTTTAAGTTGTGGGGTTGGTGAAAAATATTGAAAGTACCATGGACTGCCGGAACATCTAACAGACCTGTCTTGGAAGAAGTGCAGCCAGAATGCTCCTTGGCAG
>NW_006923575.1:5177-30581 GCF_000298275.1 Orycteropus afer afer | reverse complement strand
AAATACTTCAGAACGTAATAATCAACAATTTATTTTGAACATTATAAAATGGTAAGTTACAATAGTTTTTCTTTTACATTGATTAATTCAGAGCATTTTTCAAACTAACAAAGGCAATGAACATAAACTTAAATCAGTATATAGCATAGGTTACTTTGTTTCAGAGGAAGAAATAGTGACAGTTAATTTATTTTATATTAGGAAGTTTCCCAATCCGTGTTTTTTGTTTGTTTTTGTTTGTTTGTTTGTTCATTTTTTGTTAGGAGCCATCAAGTTTATTCTGATCCATAACAACCCAAAGTTCAATGGAACAGAATGCTGATCACTACTGTGCTGTTTTCATAATTGTTTCTATGTTATAGCCCAAGGTTGCAGGCACTGTGTCAATCTATCTTATTAAGGATCTTCGTTTTTGTAGACCCTCTACTTTACTAGGCATGATGTACTTCTCTAGGGCCTGTTCCCTCCAGATAACATGTCCAAAGTACTTGAGCTGAAATTGCCCCATCCCAGCTTTTAAGGAGCATTCTGGCTGTAATTCCTCCAAGACAGATGTGTTCATTCTTCTGCCAGCCCATGATATATTTAATATTCTTCACTAAAACTGTAATTCAAATATATCAGTTCTTTTTCAGTCTTCTATATTCATTGTCATGCTTTTGCATGCATACGAGGTGATGTAAAATGTCATGGCTCAGGGGCAGGAACACTTTAGTCCTCAAAAATGACATCATAGCTTTCTAACAGGACTTTTAGAGCAGATTTGCTCAATATAGTAAGTAGTTTGAATTCTTGACAGGTGCTTCTGTGGGTGTTGATTCTCGATCCAAGTAAAATGATATAATTGACAACTTCAATAAATAGGGGGAAATAACAGAACCATTAGTGGTTTGATCCAGATTTTTTGAAGCTTTACAACATCATCGATGGACTAAGAATAATACAGGCCATGCACAGAAAATAATGTGGATTCTCAATATCTGAAAGTCATAAAGTGTATAACTCAGAAGGAAGGTTGGACAATGAGAAACCACCTTGGAAACCCAAGGAGGAGTAGCTATGTGTTGCAATCAACTCAATGGCAGTGAGTTCTGTTTTTTTTTTTTTTTTTTTTGAAAGTACATAAATATAGCCCAGTAAATGAAATATAAAATGTGTAATAAGCAAATTATTACTTTGGATAAAGCAATCAGAGATATTACCCTCTTAAATTTAGAACAGGTACCATATTTGATTCAATAATCATCAACACTTGGACAATCTGTCAGATAAGTTCCAATTCTGTATAATTGTATAAGAATTTTTTTTGAACCTTCTAAATGGTGGCACTCTCCTGACCGGCAAAAGTCCACAGCTCAGCCCACCTTTCTCTTCACCTTCTCCGTTTGTTCCCCAGGCACTGTGCACAGTCCTATGTGCATTCGCTGGCTAGCAGGGTGATTTTTAGGTTAATTCTTGGGTCCTACCACCACTCGGGAATCTCCAAGCTGTCTGTACCGTCAGGATCGCTCAGGATCGCTGCCAGACCACAGCTCCAATCCATCTCTTGCTCAAGTGAAAATTGAAGAAGCAAAGAGAGAATTGGATACCATGAAGCTGAACTTACACAGAAAGTGGAGATGATGGAGCTGTGACCACAGCCAGAGAAACGTCATTTTCCGTAACAGAGTACATTGAATAGGACTTCTATGTTTTTCCTCTTGCCATTCCTTAGTACTTAATTTCTGTTCTTAGATGAGATAATGATGTCATTGATAGAATACTGGTTTTTGCTTATATTTCTGTGCTCCCATAGTGTTCATATTAAAAGCATTTCTTCTTTAAAAAAAAAAAAGAATTTGTGTTACCCAAAGTTATATGAAAATACACAAAGTGATTTTACTCTCTTTTATCAGGTGATTTTCCTCAAATTCCATAATTGACTACTCAGTCTTCTCATTGCAGTCTTCATGGCCTTATTCCTCAATGTGTAAATAGTAGGATTCAAGATAGGTGTAATCAAGAAGTCTGAAGTGCTAAGAAACTTATCCACTGGAACTGTGGGTAATGGCCACACATAGATAACAATACATGGTCCAAAGAACAAAACCACCACAGTGATGTGAGCTGACAGAGTAGAGAGGGCTTTAGACAAGCCATTTGGTGAGCTTTTCCATACAGTGACCAGGATAAAGATGTACGAGGAAATCAGTAAGAAGACAGTTCCCATGGAAATGAATCCACTGTTAGCAGTAACCATGAACTCAAGTCTGTAGGTGTCTGTGCAGGCAAGTTTGATGAATCGAGGTAGGTCACAGTGAAAGCTATCTATCTCATTAGGGCCACAAAAAGGCAAATGGGCAACAAAAGCTAGCTGGGCCACTGAGTGAATGAGACCAATAATCCAAACACCAACCAGAAGCCAAATGCACATCTGTGGACTCATGATGGTCAGGTAGTGAAGGGGCTTACATATGGCTACATATCAGTCCCAGGCCATGGCTACGAGCAACACCATTTCAGATCCACCCAGGACATGAAGTGCAAAAATCTGGATGACACACCCCTGGAATGATATGGTATTTTTCCCAGAATATAGGTCAGAAATCATCTTAGGAACTGTTACAGTAGAAAGACACAAGTCAATAAATGAGAGGTTGGCTAGCAGGAAGTACATAGCAGAATGCAAATGAGAGTCAAAAGTCACTGTAGACACAACAAGGAGGTTTCCCAGAAAAATTGTTACATAAAAAACTGTAGAAAAACTAAGGAGGAAATGCTGCATTGGTCTAGAGGGAGAAAGTCCCAGGAACACAAATTCAGATATCTCAGTGTAATTAGCTTCATACATTGACTTTGTTGTTGCCTAAAAGATCAAAAACAAAGAAATGACAAAAGGAATTTATCAGAAATCAACAATGATTGAAATAGATTTAATTGTTTTAAAATTCTGGGACTAAAAGAAATCTTCACTAACTACAAAGTATGTTTAAAACATTCATGAATTTGTTTATTTGTTCAACTAATGTTCCTAGTGAACATTTACTATACGTCACATGCTACGCGAAGATCTAAGGTAAAACACAAACCATGACTAAATGGGGTTTACAGTATAATGGTGAATCTAAACATGAAGTAGTCAGAAATAGGGATCAAATTAAAATTGACTTCAAGGAACAAAACCAAGAACTTTGAGAACAGTGTCACTTACCAAAGAGGTGGTGCTCTGGACTATGAAACATATGTGCTATTATCAAAATGTAAGTAAAGTAGTAAGGCTGAGGAAATACCTGTGGAAAAGCCTTGAGATAGGAAACCAATGGGGCAAGAGGATGAATGTTTGAGATTAGGCTGGAATGATAGGGAGACAGTAGACATGACAATGTCTCATAACCATAATAAGAACTTTGGTTTTTATTTTAAGAATAACAGAAAGACACTGAAGGATTTTAAGAAATAATGTAATCATATTTCTGTTTCAAACTATCAGTATAGCTTCAATGTAAAGTATGGAATGAAAGAGCTAGAGTGAAGTTTACAGTGATCTATTCATAGACTCCTGAAGAACCAAATCACATCTATGTGGACTGCATAAATTATTCAACCAACAGTGTTGCCACAACAGATAAAACTTGGAAAAATAATGTACGTTTCAAATGGACACTTAACTGTCAGAAAAAGAAACAGATCAAAAGAAAGCATAGGACTATTTAGGCAAACATTCAGTGGAAACATTCACTTTAAGTGTCTCCCCATAGTTCTAAAAACTGGAGAAAAATGTGAACACTATACAGAATAACAAAACTTACATATTCTATATGCACATATATACACACATATGCCTAAGTAAATGAAGATACAACATAAACAAGCATTCTTAAAATAAAAGTAAAAAAAAAAAAAAAACCTGTAGAAAATTGTTAAAAATATCAGGCAAATGATTAATATGTATAAAACAAAATTAATTCTCACAAATAGATAAGTAAAAAATGTGGTTAACAATATAAAAATGAGCATAACAGATAAAGATTCTTGACAAAGGAAATTCAAATAATCAATAATCATATCAAAAGTAAAACTCTCATTAGTAACCAAATAAATGTAAATAAGACAACATGCATGCTACTTTAAGATGAGTAAATTATCAAAGTTTTTTTTTTTTTTAATTTAATGATTTATCATAGATAAGACTATGAAGACATAGATACTCTCATTTATTGATAATGAGAATCAAAATCGATACAACTTCTCCAGAAGGCACATTTAAAATATATATCAAAGTATAAATTTTTCCTTAATTATGTCAGAATTCCATTTCAAAGAAATTTCCATAAAAGAATAACAATGATAGGCTAAAATATTTAGCTATAGGAGCACCAATATCATCATTATTCATGTAAAGAAGAAATAAAAATAATCTTAATGCTCACAATAGGTGATTATATTATTCATACTACTTCTTATTTCCAAATAGGGAAGATAATCATATATGTAGAAACAATAATCTATTGATAGTATACAAAGATGTTCATGATGCATGTTTCACTAAAAAAAAGTAGATTATAAAATAAAATGCATAGGACAACCATTTCAGAATATTGAATGCCAGGAAAAAATTAGAAAAATTCTTATCTCTAATGATTATCAATAAATTGTTAATGCCTAGGTTCATAAGTTGTTATTGTTGTTAGTTGTTATAGAGTCAGTGCCAACTCACGGTACAACAAAACAAAACACCACACAATTCTAAGCCATCCACACAATTGTTGCTTTGTTTGAGCCCATTGTTGTAGACATTGTGTCAATCCATCTCATATTTTAAGTGCCTTTCAACCTGAGAGGCTCATCTTCTAGCACTATATCAGACAACGTTTCACTGCTATTCATAAGGTTTTACCCGACCAATTTTCTCAGAAGTGGATATCCAAGTCCTTCTTCTCAGTCTGTCTTAGTCTGGAAACTCCCTGACACCTGTCCATTATGCTGGGATTTGAAATCCCAGTGTCATAGTTCCCAGGATCCCAGAAACATGAAAGCTATCACAGTATAACACACTGTCAGATGAGTTGTGGTGTGTGAGGTTAAACCATATGAAATTGGTTCATTTTGATCAAAACATGGTCAAATACCAGTTTTACAAAGTTCAATCTCATATGTTAAGTTATAATTTCTGACACAATTTCCTATTTTCCCTTTAGCAACAATTTTCATTCTCTTTCCATACCTGAATTGAACGTCATTGGTTCCTCACTTGTACCGCACATGAAGCTTTCCTCCACACCATCAATTAAAAAAAAAAAACTCACTGCCTCATTGAGTTGATTCTGACTCATAGTGACCTCCTTTTGGGTTTCTGAGGTGGTAAACCTTTACAGAAGTAGATCGCCCAATCTTCCTTCCACAGAGTGGCTCATGGGTTTGAACCACCAACCTTCTGGTCAGCAGTCAAATGTCTGAGGCACTATGCCACTAGAGCTCCTTCCTCCACACCCTGCACAACTGAAAACCATTCTTCCTCATGTTTTCACCTGACACTAGGCCACTGTGCACCATGTCTAGACTCCAGCTTCCATTCAATCTTGTACAGCTTCAGCAGGAGAGTAGAACATGTGGATGGGAGAACCATGGACCTGACAGAGTTAAGAATAGACTTGTGGGCAGCTAAGCCAAGCAGAAATTGACATCTTGAGATTAATGACATGGAGCAGGCATTGAAGACAAAGGAAGTCATGAAAGAATAAGATTAGAAGTCCCCACAAGGGCACTGAAGGATAATTTTATAGCCAATGATTGGGAAAATTAGAGAAGTTATGAGCCAGCAAGAATAGGACAGCCACTGAAGTGGGTGCCAACAGATGTGACATTGCAAGCCAAACATAGCCAAGTCTCTCTCTGAAAGGATTTGACCAAGCTGTGTATAGATTTTAAAAGACAAATATTATGAAACACAAAAATGTACATTCATTGGGCTCCCAACTGTAAAAATAAACAAGAATATTTTAAAGAACAAAAGAAAAGTCAATTGGAAAAAAAATTACTGATAGTTATTTTCTAAGTGGTAGAAAAATAGATGATTTTTCTTTTTTCTCTTTTATTATTTTCCAGTTGTTGGAAATTAATTTCTTAATAAATAAACAGTATTCATATTCAACAGGAGATGAAACCATACTGCCAACAAGCAATCAAATGGGGTATTATAGTTGATAAAAATATCAATACATTACCTCCACAAGGAGGAGATCTAATAAAAAAAAAATGGGAACACATGTACACGTAACTTACAAGGGCAACAACAGGTAAAAACAGTCAATAAAAAAAGTAATTATTATCAATTCACAAGTCATTAATGGGAGCTTTGGTAATGTAGTGGCTAAGGCACTTGACTGCTAACCAGAAGGCTGGTGGTTCAAACCCAGCAGCCACTCCTCAGAAGGAAGACTGGACAATCTACTTCCGTAGTGATACTGCCTTGGAAACCCAAGGAGGGGTCGCTATGAGTCACGTCCGACTTGACAGCACATAGCAACAACAACAACAGTCATTAATAGCTTGGGTTTTTTGTTTGTTTGTTTGTTTGTTTATCCAATTAATAAGCAAAAGGAAAAATAGAAGGCAAAAGAGAGAAACACAAAGAGAATTCCCAGGATCTTCACTGTTAAAATATAACAATTAGTCTTATACACTTTGGACACACATTGACTATTTTTTCAAAAAATCTAAAATGTTCAAGTAAATCTGTTTCTAAAAATACGATCACAGCAAAAATGTTTGTGTATAAATATATGTTGTTGTTGTTGTTGTTATGTGCCATCAAGTCATATATACACACACATAAATATACCTACACATATACACACATCCACATACATATAATGTTATTGACATTTCAATCAATAAAGAAGTATTATTGGCATTATACTACAAATAAACACTGTGCTGCTAACCAAAAGTTTGGTGGTTCAAGCCCACCAGCAACTCCTCAGGACAAAGGATGCAGCAGTTGGCTTTCACAAAGATTTACAAACTTGGAAACCCTGTAGGGCAATTCTACTCTGTTCTATAGGGTCACTATGAGTCATAATTCAAAGGCACAGCAATCGGTCTGCTTCGTTTGTATGCAACGGAATACAATGCAGTATTAAAATAAACTAGATACACATATACAAATCTGTAACAATTTCCAAATTTAGAGAAAAGCAAAAAAGTGCACAATAAATTAAATAACATGAAACACAGTATGTATGTGTTTGAATTTTAAAACCTCCAAAAAATTGTAGAGGACAATCACATGTGGTCTGCACTTTCTAAGGTCTATGATCCTGTATTAGTAAAAGGTATCAAACAACTTTGTATTACTTTTGACTTAGAAAAAACGACTTTTAAAAATGCAATGTAAGAACTTCAAACACAAAGTTTAGCAAATTCAGAATATAGTGATTTCAAAACCACTTAAAACCTTTGAAAAATTAAAATAATGTTTCCAATATGTGTGAACAACTATTTTCTCATAAAAAAGTATAAAGGCCACTTTTAGAAAATGTTTGCAGTGAGAAAAACTCCCTGAGGAAAAACTTCATATTTGTTAGCAGTCTTTTGCTAGTTTCTTTAAAGTATCTCTTTTGTTTAGTTGATTGTTACAAGGAAGGAAGGAGATGACAGAAAGAGAAAGAGAACCAGAAAAGAAAGGAATCGACATAAAGAAAGAAAAGAAATAGGAGAGAAGAGGAATGGAAACAAGCAAGAAGAATATCATAAAGGTCAAGAAGGATGCAATTAGAACAGTATACAGAGCTTCCTCCTGCCGTCAGAACCCCTCAGCATGGCAGATAAAACTCTTTGGGATGTGTCTACTGTCCAGCTTCCTAACCTATCTTCTTGCCTCTTGCCCATAAAGTCCACTCAAAACCTCATGAACTATAGTCACACCTTGTTCTTACATGACTGCTCATGTTTACTCTGCTTTTATTCTCCATGAAAGGATCCCTAAACTTTTTTTGTTTTATTGATCATGTCCATTCTAAAATTCCTATCCCATGCATCAATTCATCACTCTTCCGGTCTGTATTAAATTTTCCCTCTTCTTATTTGCATACCACACTTGCAGATTTTCAGAGTACTTAGTTCTTTACATTTAAATTAACAATAACAAGTCTCTCTGCCTCCTCTGCTACTTCTATGAGCTTCTAGAGATCAAGGACAGCCACTTATTTATAAATCCTGGACCAGAACAAATGTTGTGAGTTTGAAAGGGATATCAGGGTGGTTAGATCAATCCAAGTATGACTACATATATAATGGGATGGATAGTTGATTATAATGATTTCTTCATAGAGATTGATTTATTCTGTATCTCTATACTATTAAAAACTAAAATCCATAGAATTATTTAAAAATAAATAAATAAAAATCCACACTAGAATTTCTGGCAGGTCTGAGGCTGTCGACACAAAATCAGTTTCCAAGGTCCATTTCAATTGTCCCTACTGAAATGCAATGCAATCTAGATTCAGAAATTTCCTATGAATCAGTTACATTCTAGGCACATGGAGCAAGACATACACTCTGAAATTAAAGTTCTAACATTTTCTGTAGAAAGGCTGCACCTGCAGCTGTTCAATAAGTACTTATTGAATTGGAAAATAGAAATGGAGAAAAAAGAAAGGAAGAGGAGACAGTCGAGAGAGGTATAGAAAGAGAGTGTGGTGTTGATTTTACAGTGTTCCAGCATACGTACTATGCATTACCTGCATAAGGAAAATAGCTGATAATTTGAGCAGGCTGCTGACTTTAATTATAACGTCTCCACTTACCTGGACAAATAAAAAGGACCCCAGAAATCAGTATTTCCAACTATTACTACATAATCACAAGTATGTTTTCCTCTTTGGTAAGAGAATGTTGGTGCTTCTTACAACTTCCACTCTAAAAATAAATAAATAAATAAATAATCCTGACAACAGCTCCAGGTGACCACTTGATGTCTCCTGGCCTGAGTTCCCAGCCATTCATCATGGGAATCCTGCCATTTGATTCCCATGACTTTTAGTTCTGAAAAAAATACTGAATATTTATTTGTTGCTGTTGTTATAAAACAAATGGAGCTACATTACAAAGTATAACAGGAAAATATCTTCCAAGGACATCAACATCTCCTAACATTTCAATGTCTGTTTATTAACTGAATATCATTTAGACTATTAACAATGAACAAGGAATAACTATTAACCACCTCATTAAGTAGTCACAATTTAAAATTCTATTGGAAACATAATAATGTAATAGTCTAATTCACACTGAACCTGCTTTATTTCAATTATATAATTAAGATACCCATTTTAGAGATGTTGTTGTTGTTGTTGTTATTTGCCATCGAGTTGGCCCTGACTCGTAGCAACCCCTCCTTGGGTTTCCGAGGCAGTATCACTACGGAAGTAGGAATGCCCAACCTTCCTTCCGAGGAGTGGCTGGTGGGTTTGAACTGCCAGCCTTCTGGTTAGCAATCAAGTGCCTTAGGCACTATGCTACCAGAGCTCCTATTTTAGAGATAGTAACATTAAATAGCCACCAAAAATATTATATTGTCAAAGTTCACTATATTAAGTGTTAGAGTCAATATTAAAAAAAAAAAAAAAAATGTCATGTTTCAAAACTCATGGATTTAACCCACATCCTGTACTGGCTTCTGTTCATATCATTCTGTGACATATAAATGGAGTTCAAAGGTCTATATAGTTTTAAACTTTATAAATAATGATATTTTTATTAATACTGTCTCATTTCTTTTTTAAAACAAAGCCATGAAGTGGAAATGAAATTTTCTTCCATTTTAATAGATGTATAAATGAGGTTGTGACTCATCTGCAATCCGTGACAGAACAGGGACTAGAATTCACATTCTCTGGGTTCAGTCTAAAGACCTTCTCATTCGATGACATACTGAATGCCTGCAGTGCTGCTGAAAAAAACAATATATATACACACACATAAAAGAACAAACCCCACACATCCTTACTTACAAGCTTTCACACTATAATTAGAACTCCTTTTCAATCTATTTTTTTTTAACAAACTTGATTTAATTAAATTGCTATTCAGTTCTACATAAGACCTTGTATGTTTGATCAATTTAAGAATGCAGCAGTGTGTAAATATCTTCAATTTTTTTCATTTTGGCATTACTGGTTGGTGAATAGATTTCAATAGTCATATTAACCAGTCTTCCTTGTAGGCTTAGGGATATTATTCTATCACTGGCAGCATTGCAACTACAAGACAGATCTTGAAAATTTCTTTTTGATGATGAATGTAACACCACTCCTCTTAAATTTATTATTCCTGTAAGTAGACCATATGTTTGTCCAAAGCTAAATGGCCAATATCCACACATTTCAGCTCATTAATTACTAGGATATTGATCTTCAAGCATTCCATTTCATGTTGGACAGTTTCCAAGTTTCTTGATTCATACACTGTACATTCCACATTCCAATTACTAATAGATGTTTTGAGCCATGCTGCATCAGAACAGAAGGTCCCAAAAGGGTATTCCATCAATGTCATTAAGATTGATTTTACTTTGAAAAGGCAGTTCTTCCCCAGTTATATTTTGTGTACCTTCCATCCTGAGGGACTCATCTCCCAGTATTATATCACACAGAGTTCTGCTATTATTCATATGATGTTCACTGGCTAATCTTCTTCAGAGGTAGATCATCAGTTTACCTTCTTAGTCTGTCTTACTCTGGAAGCTCTGCAGATATCTGTCAAGCACAGGCCTTGTTGGTATTTGAAATACTGGTAGTATAGCATCACAGTCACACACATGTCACCACAGTATTATAAAGTGACAGATGGATAGATCTTGAAATGTACAGCTTTCAATATGGATTGCACCTCAACATAAAGAAAACAAAAAGTTTTGTAACTAGACCAAAAAGCAAGAGCATGATCAATGGAGAAAATGTTGAAGTTGTTAAGATTCATTCTACTTGGATCAGCAATCAATGCCTATAGAAGTAGCAGTCACAGAATCAAATGTGTATTGCATTAATTAAATCTACCCCAAAAGACCTTCTTGCTATCTTAAAATGCAAATATGTCATTTGAAGACTAACATGCATCTTATTGAAGTAACAGTACTTTTAATTGCCTCATATGCATGTGACAGCTGGACAATGAATAAGGAAGATCAAAGAAGAATTGACACATGTGAAATATGGTGTTGGTGAAGAATATTGAATATATCATAACCTGTCAGAAGAACAAACACATTTATTTTGAAAGAAGTACATCCAGAATGCTCCTTAGAACCAAGGATGGGAGATTTTGTCTCTCTTACTTTAGACATGTTATTAGTAGGGACCTGAAGAAAGACATCATGCTTGGTAAAGTAGAGGGTCAAGTAAAAATAAGAAGACCCCCAATGAGACAAAGTAACACAGTGATAGTAACAATTGGCTAAACATAACTATTATTGTGAAAATAGCTTAAAACTAGGCAATATTTTGTTCTGTTATACTTAAAGACTCTGAGTCATTATAAATAGCAGTGAAACAATGTTTGATATATTACTGGAAACTTTATGAATAGCCCTGAAACATTGTCTGATATGGTGCCAGTAAATGAGCCTCTCATATTTGAAGACACTCAAAATACAACTGGGGAAGTACTGCCTTCTCAAAGTACAGTCAACTTTGATGACATTAATTGTATAAAGCTTTCAGGATCTTCATTTGATTTTGGGACATGACTCAAAATGGGAAGAAACAGCTGCAAACATTCACTAATAATTGGAACATAAAATGTATGAAGTATGAATCTGGAAAAATTGGAAATTTTCAAAAATGAAATGAAAGGCATAAAGTTCTATATCCTAGGTATTAAATCCATTGCTGTTGAGTCATATCTGACACACGGCGAGCCCTCCTTGGGTTTCCAAGGCAGTATCACTACGGAAGTAGATTGCCCAACCTTCCTTCCGAGGAGTGGCTGGTGGGTTTGAACTGCCAACCTTCTGGTTAACAGTCAAATGCCTTAGGCATTATGCTACCAGAGCTCCTATCCTAGGTATTATTAGTGAGCTGAAATGTACTGGGTGGCCATTTTGAATCAGACAATCCTATGTTCTGCTATGCTGGTTATGACACATTGAAGAGGGATGACATAGTGATTGTCAATAAGAATGTTTCAAGATCTATCCTGAAGTACAAGGCTGTCAGTGATAGACTAAAACCCATATGCCTGCAAGGAAGAACAGTTAATACTGCCATTATTCAAATTTACACACCAAACAATTGAGAAGCACAATATCATGAGTCAATACATGGCTAGGTGTTGACTACGTTGCTTATATGCAAGTTTAAGATGAAGCTGAAGAAAATTGAAACAATTCCACAAGAATCATAATATGACTTTGATTATATCCCACTTGAATTTAGAGACAATCTGAGAAATAGATTTGACTCATTGAATACCTATGATCTCAGACCAGATGAGTTCTGGGATGACATCAAGAATAACATACATGAAGAAAGAAAATTGTTATTAAAAAGATAGGAAAGGAAGAAAAGATCAAAGTGGATGCCAGAAGAGACAGTGAAATTTGCTCTTGAATGGAGAGTAGCTGAAGTCAATGGAAGAAATGCTAAAATAGAATAGTTAAACAGAAGATTTCAAAGGGTGGCTCAAGAGGACAAAATAAAGTATTCTAATGAAATGTGCTAAGACCTGGAGTTAGAAAAACAAAAGGGAATATCACTCTCAGCATTTCTTAAGGTAAAAGAACTGAAAAAAAAATTCAAGCCTCGAGTTGCAATACTGTGGGCAAAATATTGAATGATGCAGGAAGCATCAAAAGAAGATGGAAGGAATACAAAGAGCTACTACTGTGTCAAAAAAAATTGGTCAATGTCCAACTACTTCAGGAGGTGGCATATGATCAAGAACCAATGGTACTGAAGGAAGAATTCCAAGTTGCATTAAAGAAATTGGCAAAAAACAAGGCTCCAAGAATTGATGGAATGCCCATTGAGATGTTTCAACAAATGGATGCAGTGCTGAAAGCACTTACTTATTTATACCAAGAAACGTGGAAGACAGCTATTTGACCAACTGACTGGAGGAGATCAATATTTGTGCCCATTCAAAAGAAAGGTGATCAAACAGAATGCGAGAATTATTGAACAATATCATTAATTTCACATGCTAGTAACATTGTGTTATGATAATCCAAAAAAAAAAAATGGTTTTAATAGTATATTGGCGGGGAACGTCCAGAAATTCAAGCTGGATTCAGAAGAGGACGTGGAACAGGGGATATCATGGCAGATACATCTTGGCTGAAAGCAAAGAATATCAGAAAGATGTTTACTTGTGTTTCATTGACTATGCAAAGGCATGCGACTGTGTGGATCATAATAAATTACAGATAACATTGCAAAGAATGGGAATTCCCTAACACTTAGTTGTGCTCATGAGGACCCTATGCATATGCCAACAGGCTGCCATTTGAACAGAACAAGAGGATACTGTATTATTTAAAATTAGGAAGGGAGTATGTCAGGGTTGTATCCTTTCACTAATTCAATGTGTATGTTGAGCAAATAATCAAAAAAGCTGAACTATGTGAGGAAGAATGCAGCATCAGGATTGGAGGAATTCTCATTAACAACCTGCAATATGCAGAGACATAACCTTGCTTGCTCAAAGTGAAGATAACTTGAAGCACTTACTGATGAAGATCAAAGTCTTCAGTATGGATTATACTTCAACATAAAGAAAATGAAAATCCTCATATATGGACCAATAAGCAGCATCGTGATAAACAGAGATTGTCAGGGATTTCCTTTTACTTGGATCACATTCAGCACCCATGGAAGCAACAGACAGGAAATAAAGCATCATATTATACTAGGCAAATCTGCTGCAAAAGATCTTTTTAAAATACTGAACATCAAGTATGTCACTTTGAAGACTAAGGGGTGCCTAGCCCAAACTGTGGTATTTTCTATCACCTCATATGCATATGAAAGCTGGACAATGAATAAGGAAGACCAAAGAAGAGTTTATGCCTTGAAATTACAGTGTTGGTGACGAATACTGAAAACACCATGGACTGTAAGAAGAACGAACAAATCTGTCCTGGAAAAATGAAGCCAAAATGCTCCAGGGAAGTGAGAATGGCCAGACTTCATCTCACCTCTTTGGTCAAGTTGTCAGAAGGGACTATTCCCTGGAGATGGTTAAGTAGAGGGTCAGCAAAAAGGGAGGAGACCCTCAACAAGGTGGAGTGACATAATGGCTGTAGTGATGGGCTCAACTCTAGCAAGGATTGTGGGTATGGTGCATGACCGGACAATGTTTTGTTCTCTGGTATGAAGAAGGATCACTCTGAGTTGGAACCAACTAGACTACATCTAACAACAACAACAGAAACCACGACAACAACATATAAGACCTAACCAGGAGAGGTTAAAATAAATGAAAAGTTGATATGTTAATTACAGTATATTATATCAAAAGGATTTTTTATCTAAAAATCAAAAACAAAGGGGAATCAAACCATGTATAATTTTTGGGAAAAAAATGTGCTAAACCCAACTGTATGATTGAAAGCTTAATTCATAATGGAGTATAATGTTCCTTCATTTCTTTTAAAAATGTTCCTGAATCTGTCAGACTCCTTGATAAAGTAATAAAATAGCACTGAATAGAAGTGAAAGATAAACATTTCATTCTGGATGAAATCTTGGTCATTCTTCAACAGGTAATGAACTTATATCACTGGAAGCATTCAAGTAAAATCAAATAATTATTTGTTAAAAGGCTATAAGTTTCCAATATCTTTTTATTAGCAATGAAACAAACTCTTCCTTAGCAGCCCAATTCAGAATCCATACTCCTCGGAAGGAAGGTTGGCCAATCTACTTCCATAGTGATACTGCCTCAGAAACCCAAGGAAAGGTCCCTGTGAGTTGGGTCCAACTAGATGGCACATAACAACAACAACATTAGAGGGTAAAAGAGTACTTTAGAAAGTATTATACATCGTTGATCTACAAAATATCTTTGTAAAGAAATTAT
This sequence comes from Orycteropus afer afer, assembly GCF_000298275.1. Lineage (NCBI taxonomy): Eukaryota > Metazoa > Chordata > Mammalia > Tubulidentata > Orycteropodidae > Orycteropus > Orycteropus afer. The sequence continues at coordinate 15,521 of NW_006923575.1, read as the reverse complement.
GGATTTTAATATTATTTTGTAGCAGATTTTTCATGCATAATTTTAAATTAAATAAAATAGCAGAATAGTGTAAAACTATTCAATGTGCCTATCTCTTTAGAGGCATTAAAGTAACTCATTTGACTGAAGAAAGTAATTTATATAGGATAGTGAACACAGCTCTGAACCTAATAACCAATAACGCCTACTCTTCTAAGAGTACCAAACATTGATACAATGCTTGACGTTAAACACGAGTAATAATTCTGTGGAGTTGTGGGAAGAATGGTTTTACACATCAGTAATTAATGTTTATTGAGTGTCCCTACTTTTATTATTTTCAATACTGTATGAAACTGATCCGTTCAATAAAAACATTATATTCTTTCATATAAGATTTATAATTTTTAAAAGCAAATAAATATTTATTGTTTCAGTTTTTACACTTAATTAAAATTTAATAAGTTGAAAATTGTGTTTTTCAGCTAGACTAGTCTGTTCATGTGGTCAAGAGTTCAATAGCCATATGTGGTTAGTGGCTACTTTCTTGCATAGAAATATATAGAGGCTTAAGTTTAAACATAGGAGCTCTGGTAGCGTAATGCCTAAGCCATCTGACTGCTACCTTTCTCCTCGGAAGGAAGGTTGGGCAATCTACTTCCTAGTGATACCACTTCGGAAACTCAAGGAGGGGTTGCTGTGAGTCAGGTCTGATTTGATGGCACATAACAACACATGGTTAAAAATGAACGCATGAATGCTTATGTTGTATGTAATCTGGTCTGGTCCATACAACATAAACAACAAATGTTGAGAGCTACAAGTAACATAAAATGTGAATATATAGGTGATTTAAAAATATGAAACTAGTGGGATAAAATAAATCCCATCCTTTCTTTTAGACAATAATATTTAACAATTTTTGTGAGGAAGATATTTTAGGGCTAGTTAGATTTGTAATCAGAAAATAAGTAATTTTAAATTCTGTGATATTGTAGTTGAACTGAATCCACATATTACTGAAAGTATTAATATATCCTTAAGTATATTTTCTTTATCATAACAGTATCATTCTATTCTCTTGTAGTTATGCTGATTCATGTTGTTGTTGTTGTTATGTGCTGTCTAGTTGGACCCGACTCATAGCAACCCCTCTTTGGGTTTCCAAGGCAGTATCACTATGGAAGTAGATTGCCCAACCTCCCTTCCGAGGAGTGGCTGGTGGGCTTGAACTGCCAGCCCCCTGGTTAGTGGTCAAGTGCCTTAGGCACTATGCTACCAGAGCTCCTATGCTGACTCACATACTACTATTTACTTTTATGCACTTTAAACAAAATTACTGTGATTTGGGTTCAAATTTACAAAGCAGATTCATTTGACACTTAACAGTTCATACACATTTTGTTTCATGACCCCAATTACAATATCCACAATGGAAGAGTTCCCCATAGCTACCTCTTCTCTGTGTCCTTCTTACCTATGCAATCTTGTCTTTCTAGATTTCCCCCATTCAAATTCCATCCTTCCAATCTCTCATGGCTAGAGTGCATCTCCCTGGAGTAGGTGTTCAGGTGGTAGGTTTTTCTATTGCTTGGCTGAGAGCTAACTCACAGGAGTGTTTCCAATTCTAGGCCTGAAGAATAACCTGAGGCCATAATTTTGGGGGTATCACTAGTCTCTATCTAACAAGTAATTCTGGTTATTTTAATGTTTCTGAATTTTGTTCCACATTTTTCCTCCAACTCTATCCAAGATCTCCATTTTTTATCCCTTTCTAATTTGTTGGCATTGGTAGCTGGGCATCATCTAATTCTTCTGGTCTTAGAGTCCTGTAAGCCAAGATTCCCATGGTCCATTAGTCCTTGGACTAATTGTTTCCTTATTATAAGGCCACAGTAAGGAGAAAAGGATGCACAAAAGTGAGGTTAAAGATAAGTTTTTATTCTGAGTTTCCGGGGGAGGTTTACGGGCCCCCGAGAGGGGCCCGGGCGAGGTTCACGGGTCCCTGAGAGGGGCCCGGGAAGTCGCACCACCTGGCTGGGGAGGGGAGGGTTTATAGTCTTGTGGAGGACCTAAGTGGGGAAACTAAGGAAATAGTGGGGTCCAATTAGCTGTTAGTATGGGTCTGCACTTAATTAGCATGAGGGGACTTCACAAGAGGAAGCTTGCCACTGCATGGGACTTTCCAGTCTGGGCGGGTTCTGTTACTTCCGTTGTCTTATCAGGCTGTCTCATCAGGGCTTGACACCGGAGGAAGCTGCTAACTGAAATGTTGGTGGCTTGGGTTTGCTTCAGCCTAACACTTATGTCTTGATTTTCTTCACTGTTCTTCGTACCAGATGAGGAGAGATCAATAGTTACATATTGTATGGCCACTCATAAGCTCTTAAGACTCCAGTTACTACTCACCAAAATAGAATGTAAAGCAATGTTTTTGTGTACTATGTTACACTAGTTGAGCTTGATGTTCCCTGAGACCATGATCCCCAGCCCACAGGCCCAGCAACTCACCCTCTCAAGGTGCTTGGTTGTGGCTAACAAGCTATTCCAACCTTGTCCTTTGTTAACTCTATAATGGATACAGATATTTTTGTAGCACTTGAAAATACCCATGTAGGAATATCATCGGCCAACCCTACATATGATCATGAGTATACTCCCCATCACCTACCCACATCTGATCTTCTGACCTATGTCCCCACCCATAGGCTAATGTTTGTTATTACTGATGATATTGTATTGTGTGGTATTTACCTATACCTTTTGTGCACCTCTGTGTGTCCTCCTTTTCCCTATTGTTATTGTGCTGGTCACACACTTTTGTTATAATGCTTTTCCCTTCAGCCAAATCACCATATGTCTCCTAACTAGTCAGCAACTTTCTCTCCCCTCCCCTTGCACCCCAGATGACCAACAAAGTCAATCTTCTTCCCTGTGTAAACCTTTCCTTGTCTTTCTATAATAACAGGATCATATAATATTTGTCTTTCTGTGATTAACTTATTTCACTCAGTATAATGCCCTCCACGTTCATCCTCATGATTAGGTGATTCATGAGTACTTCATTATGTTTTAATGTTGCATAATGTTCCACTGTATGTATGTACCACAGTTTTGTTATCCATTCATCTGCTCTGCTTATGGCCACTTAGGTTGTTTCCATCTCTTTGTGATTGTAAATAGTGCTTCTATGTGTGTGCATATAGCTAATCATGTCCTGGATTTCATTTATTTAGTATATTTCCTAGTAGTGGGATTGCTGGATCAAATGATATTTCTATTTTCAACTTTGTAAGGAAGTATCATACTGTTTTCCACAATGGTTGTACCGTTCTACAGTCCTATCAGCAATGTATGAGGATTCCAATCTCTTGACACCCTTGCCAGCATTTGTTGTTTTATGTCTTGTTAAATTTTGGTATTATTGCTGGGGTGAGATGATATAGATTCATAATTTTTAAAAATCTCTTCTTTGAATAGAATACCCCCTAGGAAGGCCAATCTGATCCTTCAAGATTTGAGGAGTTTAAAATTCTACTTGTTCAAAACATATTGACTATTAGACTGAGATGATGCCTTAAATTCCCATTGTAAAAGTTTCTTTGTACAGTTATTATTTCCAAAATCTTAAAATTGAGATATAAAAATGTTACTTGGAAGAATTTTTGGTTTTGTCTCTTTGTTCTGTTTGTATTCAAAGGTCCATTTATTCATGATAAAATAATTTTAAAAATATAAAATAGTGTAATGTTCAAACTACAACTTTCCTTTCTCCTACCAGCTCCTCTCCCAAGTAAACACTGTTAAATACTTCCTTCAAAAATGCTGCCTTTATATACTATTATTTTAAATATATATTGGATTACACTAAAATGTTGAAAACTATGCTTTTAATCTCTCATCTAACATATGTGTTAATATATGTTAACACATATATAACATACTCACAGCTACCCTCTCTATATGAGCTGTGTAGAATTGAAGGGAGAATGTGTGACTCAGCTCCCCTCTATATTCAAGGTTATTTTACTGTAATATCAACAATTAAATATGTTTGTATTCTTCTACATTGTTCAGCATATTCACCCATATGTACATGAAAATCTGTTACCCGCCAATAAATCTGACACATAGCAATCCAATGTGCAATAGAGTAGAACTGTTTTCTAGGGTTCTGTTTATGGAGGATCCCTGGGTGGCACAAATGGGTAAGCATTGTATGACTAATCAAACCCACTTAGAAAAACACAGCTGGTGATCTACTTCTGAAAAATCACAGCCTGGAAAACCCAATGGAGTAGCTCTACTCTGCACACATAGGGTCACCATGAGTCAGAATCCACAGATGACAACTAACACCACCACCACCAATATCTACCACATCCTGAAGAGTGAAGAGAGCAGTTAAAAATTTTTTTTCTCTTTACTTATTAACTAAAAAGACGATATGTTTTAAATATTTTTTCTTAATTTCTTCTCATGTGTCTAAAAGCAGTCATTATAGTTGATGAAACATATTCAAGCAAATACAAATTTTATTTTAAATAGTTTGGAATTTAAAATATCCTTTTATATCTTATGCTTGCAAAAACAAAGGCCACTCTAAAATGTATATATATATGTAATTACATGGAAAGGAAACTTTAACTCTACATATCAAAGGTGAACAAATGTTATTTTGGTTCAAAAAAGTGGAAGTAAAAAAACATAGACAGAAAACTTTCATATTTCCTTCTTAAAGTTCTAAAACATTGCAATCTTGAAAAATAAAAATGGATTTATATGAAAATTTATATATGAAAATAAAAGCAGATTTTCATATTGCTTTGTTATTTAGAAGAATGTTAACAGTGTTGTCTTTTATTTAATATGTTAAAACTAGAAAATTGTTAGAGTATTCAAAGAGATTTTTGAGATCTTTAAATTCTTCCTTAATCTCTATTGATGTATTGATTATTACTGATGATTGGAATGTGGATGTTGGAAACAAAGAAGAATCTCACCAGTGTTTGAAAAATATGGCCTTGGTGATAGAAATGATGCCAGAGATCACATGATAGAATTTTGCCAGACCAACAACTTATTCATTGCAAATTCCTTTTTTCAGCAATACAAATGGTGGCTGTATGCATGGACCTCACCAGATGGAATATACAGGAATCATATTGACTATACCTCTGGAAAGAGGCAATGGAGAAGCTCAATGTCTTCATCCAAAAGAAGGCCAGGAGCTGACTGTGGAACAGACCATCAATTGCTCATATGCAAGCTAAAGTTTAAGCAGAAGATGATTAAAACAAGTCCACAAGAGCCAAAATATGACCTTGATTTTAACCCAGAGACCAGCTAAAGAATAGATTTGAGGCATTGAACACCAATGACAGAAAATCAGATGAATTGTGAGCTGACATAAAGAACAGCAAACATGAAGAAAGCAAAAGGTCATTAAAAAGACAGGAAATGAAGAAAAGACCAAAATGTCAGAAGAGACTCTGAAACTTACCCTTGAACAGAGAGTGGCTGAAGCAAATGGAAGAAATGACAAGATAAAGTACACCTATCCCAAGCCATGGTATTTTCAATCATCTCATATGTATGTGAAAGCTGGATAATGAATAAGGAAGACCGAATAAGAGATGATTCTTTTGAATTTTGAACTTGTGGTATTGGCAAAAATATTGAGAGTACCATGGACTGCCAGAAGAACAAACAAATCTGTCCTGGAAGAACTGCAGCCAGAATGGTCCTTGGAAGCAAGAATTGCCACACTTAAAGCTCACCTACATTGGTCATGTTGTCAAAAGGAACCATTGCCTAGAGAAGGATATCATGCTTAGTAAAATGAAGGGTCAGTGGAAAAAGGGGGAGACCTCATCTAGATGGAGTGGCAGAGTGGCTGCAATGATGGGCTCAGGTATAGCAAGGATTGTGAGGATGGTGCACGACCAGGCAGTGTTTTTTTTTGTTTTGTTTTTTGTACATAGGCACTATGAGTAAGAGCCAATTTGATGGCACTCTGGTAATGTGCCTAAGGCACTTGACTGCTAACCAGAAGGCTGGCAGTTCAAACCCACCAGCCACTCCTCAGAAGGAAGGTAGGAAAATCTACTTCTGTAGTGATACTGCCTCGGAAACTCAAGGAGGGGTCACTATGAGTCAGGTCCGACTCCATAGCACATAACAAAAACAACAACAAAATATTGCCAAGATTCATCTGTATCATTTCATATGTTGTTGTTGTTATGTGCCGTCGAGTCAAACCCGCCTTATAGCGACCCCTCCTTGGGTTTCCGAGGCAGTTATCACTACGGAAGTAGGAGTGCCTAACCTTCCTTCCGAGGAGTGGCTGGTGGGTTTGAACTGCCAGCCATCTGGTTAGCAGGCAAGTGTCTTAGCCACTATGCTACCAGAGTTCCCATCATTTCATATAGCTATATTCAATTTGTTGTGATTCTGAATAATATTCCATTATGTGACTATACCACACATGATTCATAATTTATTTATACAATGTTTCTATCAGTGGACATGTAGATTCTTCATATACATATACAAAAGTTCATCTTGGGCATGTAGATCAGGTAGAATTGTTGGGTCATAGGATGTATAAATGTTGAACTATTCAAGATATGGTTTGATTGTTTTTTGAAATTTATATCAGTATATACTTCCATCAGCAATGTATAAGAAATCATCTGAATTCATGTACTGTTTACTCAGAAAATCTAATGTTATGTCTTTATTTTCAGATGAAGGTTCCTAGGTTGTTCAAACAGCTTGTGCTCAACTACTAACCTAAACTTAATGATCAACAGGAGAAAAGATCTGGTGATTGCTTCCACAAAGAGTACAGCCAAGAAAACTTTATGGAATAGTTCTACTCTCTCACACGTGGGGCCATCATGAGCAGATACCAACCTGACAGCAACTAGGAAAAACAATTTTCAGATGAGAGTAAAACAAAGTGGACTAAAAGAATGAAATAAACTAGTCTGCAGTGTGTGAATTTATTATTCTTGGATTCTGTGATTCATTAGAGCTCCAGGTCTTCATCCTAGTGATATCTGCTTCACTTTATTTGATCACCATTTTAGTCAAGATCTTCATCATTGATCTCAATCTCCACTCTCCTATGTATTCCTCTTGGCCAATCTCTCTTTCAATGACTTCTGCCTTTCCTCAGTCACTACTCCAAAATGATCACAGACTTTCTCAAGGAAAAAAAGACCTTTTCTTTGGAGGCTATATGCACCAAAGGGAGTTCTGGTGGCATAGTGCCTAAGGCTGGAAGTTCAAACCCACGAGCTACTCCTTAGAAGGAAGGTTGGGCAATCTACTTCTATAGTGATACCACCTCAGAAACCCAAGGAAGGGTCACTATGAGTTGGATCCAACCCAACAGCAGTGAGTTTGTTTTGGTTTTATATGTACCAGATTTTGTTTGGATATTTCTTTGTAAGTGGTGACATGATGCTTCTAGTGTCAATGGCCTGTGACCATTATGTGGGCATCTGCAAGCCACTCCATTACTCCAGTGTCATAAACAAACAAATGTGCATTGGGTTGGTGATGACATTCTGGATCTTGGCTTTGTGCATTCAGTAAGCCAGCTAGATGGGCTTGTAAAGCTGCCTTTCTGTGTACCTAGGGAGTTGATAGCTTTTTCTGTGCTATTCCATTAGTGATCATGCAAGCTTACATGGACATCTATATTCTGGAAATGTTGGTAAATGCTGACAGGAGGGTACTGGCAACCACATGTTTCATCTTGTTGCTGATTCCTACTCATATGTGTTTACTGTCTACCATTCCTCTAAAGATAGGGTTTTCCACCTGCACTGCCCACACCATGGTGGCGGTTTAATTCTTCGGGTCCTGCATCTTCATCTAACTGTAACCACTCAGCATCACCTGGGTGGACAAGTTTCTTGCTGTGTTTAATGAAGTCCTCACACCTCTCTTGAATCCAGTTATTTATACCCTAAGAAACAAAAAAGATTTAAAATGCCATGAGGAGACTACAATATCAGCATATGGAATTCAGTAGGTATTTCAGGGTGTCACATTATCAGAATAGTTACTATAAGTTCCCTAAATTAGTCACACCTGTCTCTTACTCTGAACCAGGAAGCATTCCCTAGTTAAAACATAGAAGACATATATCTTTCCAAATGTATGTTTTGTGTCCATTCTTCACTATGCCAAAATTATTTATGATTGAATGCAAAATTACATCCTGTCTCACAAATTTATCTAGTTTTTACCATTATCATTTTGGTTATGATCAAAAATGATTTTTTAAAAAAAGAATAACCAATGTATAAAGCTGTTTCTACAACCACCACCACATCTGGAACTATTTAGTTATGCTAAGGGATTCTTTAAGCTAAATCGATCACATATATCTCTTTTAATTTAATAATCAACCTGTGAATGAAAATTGCTGTTTTTTATTAAGTGGTGAATTTGTCTTTCAATTAGTTAGCTTCTACCTAACTTGTCTAGGTAAACATCTATAGTTCAATATTCTCCACTATATTTTTTGTGGAAAAAAAGAATGTTAATCATAATCTGGAGAGATAATCATTACCCACATCTTTCTGTTTGGACATTTTTAAAATAGGATAATTTTGTTTAGAAAATAAACATTAAAAGAAAAGAAGGGCGTAATAGAAACAATTTGGGCAGTTTCCTTCTTTATGTCTTTTAGTAAATAAGTAGTTTCATTATAACAGATAAAAGCAAGACAAGATGTGTTATGGAAATAAGTCAAGAAAGTCTAATTCTAATGGAATAAACTTCCCATTAATTCAGTACTGTGCTCAGACAAATTGCAAACACTAGGTTGGCAATTCACACCACCAGCAACTCAAAAGGAGATTGATGATGCAGTCTGCTTCCACGCAGATTTACTCCCTTAGTAAATCCTATAGGAATCCTATAGGGCAGTTCTGCTTAGATGTATGGGATCACTATGAGTCAGAATAGACTTGATAGCAGTGGTTTGCTTTGGTTTCAATGCTTCAAAAGGATTCCCTGGGTGATGTAAATGGTGAAGCACATCACTACCAAACAAAAGGTTGTTGGTTCCAATCCTTCCACAATCACTTTGGTCAAGTGCTGGTGATCTATTTCCAAAACATCACAGCCATTGAAAACCCTACAGAAGACAGTTCTACTCTGACACACATGGGGTTGCTATGAGTCAGAGGTGAATCAATTGCAACTGTGTTTGGCTTTGTTTTGTTTTGTTTTACATTTCTTGTTCTGGTTTGATTTTATGCTTCAGAAAGGTGTAAAATATTCCCTTATCTGGACTCTATATAGCCAGATGTGCCTCTTACTTCACATTTTTTAAAAAACATATCAGTGTCCTGTATATTTAGTTACATTGTCAACAGAGTGTGATGATAAGCCTGTCATTAAAATTGTTAATATTCCTTCATTAAAATATATAAAATTCACACTTGGATGCAATTAATAATAAAAATGAGCAGCTTCCCAACAGTTCATGTCCTGTTAGTTGGTAAAAACCATATTAAGTTTATAAAAACAATATCGACGGCACATAACAACAACAACAATGATATGCTTTATTTTTCTAGGGCTGTTTGAATTTCAGAACTGTGGAAATATATACTATTAAATTAAACATGCACCGGTGTATATGAAGAAACAAGTTGCAGTTTTAGGACATAGCTTGTGGTTGTTGTTGTGTGCCATCAAGTCAGCCCTGACTCATAGCGACCCCTCCTTGGGTTTCCGAGGCAGTATCACTACGGAAGTAGGATTGCCCAACCTTCCTTCCGAGGAGTGGCTGGTGGGTTTGAACCGCCAGCCTTCTGGTGAGCAGTCAAGTGCTTTAGCCACTATGCTAGCTTGTGGTAGGTCTACCATAATTGGGAATAGGATATGCTCTCTGCCCTGTGGGACCTTGTGCTGTTTGGCACTCGCCCAGCCATAGAGTGATCTGTTCACTGAGTCACAAAATAAAAGTGCTGACTAAAACTGAACTACTGCATCTTTGCAATATATGAATTTCTATGTTACTTCCATAAACTCAGGACAACTGCTACTTTCTAGAATTAGAATTCCAATACATACTCTACCACAAGCCAAATTTATTGTCTTTATGACATGCATGAAACAATAAATCCACCAACTGTGAACAAGTAAGTATGAAGGTATAAGGTAGACTCAGGTAACAACAGTCTGAGCAAAACTCAGGGCATTTGCTCATCACGTATTTGTTGTTGTTGCTAAGTGCCGACGAGTCATTTCCGACTCATAGCGACCCCATGCACAGCAGAACGAAACACTGCTCGATCCCGCGCCAGCCCCACAATCCCTGCTATACTTGAGCCC
>NW_006923575.1:1998-4102 GCF_000298275.1 Orycteropus afer afer | reverse complement strand
TGTAAAATTTTTGCTTGCAAATTTTTCTCAACACTTTAAATGTTATTCCATTGTCTTCTGGTGTTCACATGTTCTGTTGAATAATCATCCATCATATAGCTGTTTCTTTAAAAAAAAAAAAAAAAGTTCTTTTTCAGGCTACTTAAATGTTCCCTGTGTATTTGATTTTATGATGTGATTTACTTTGTATTTTTCCATTTTAGTGTTCACTGTACTTCTTGAATGTGTAGATTGATGCCTTTGATCAATTTTAAAAACTCCCAAACACTGTTCTTCAAATATTACTTCTCATTTTCTTCCTCCTTTCATTCTTGTGTTTATTCACATGTCTGTTACATTTCCTTTCTCTGCTTCTTATATCCTATTCTGCTTCTTTTTAAATTTATGTTATATCTCTGTGCTTCAGCTATGATAATTTCTGTTGACCAGTCTTTTGAGTCCATGAATCTTTCTCCTGGTGTGCAAAGTCTGCTTTTGAACCTAAGCAAAATTTAAAATTTTATATTTTTAATGCCAAAATGTTGCTTTTCTGTTGAATTTCTGTTGAAATTCTTCATCTTTCACTTATTTTTCAGACTTTTCTTCTTATTGTCTTTTGAAATATAGTTATTATTATGTTTGCTAATTTTGCACTTGAAATATATATATGCTATGTTTCTATTAAATACTTTCTTTTTAACACTAAATAATAAATTCTTACTTCTACCATACCTTGTAATTATTCTATGCATATTACATGTTATATATACAATAGTTTAGAGCTCTAATCTGACATATTCTTCCAGAAACCATTTACTCTTTTCTCTATTAGGCATACCACTTTAAGTTTGATCACCTAATACAATCAAGTACTGAGCTGACTTTCAGTTGTCGATTTTGTAAGACTCAATCCAGTCTGATTTATCTAGGCCTTTTAGGTATGTTCCTTCCACATTTTGATTTTAACTCTGATGGATGTCTTTCTCCTCAGCTTGTGATATTTCAGGAGATTAAGTTTCATCCTTCAGAATTTTTTAATTTGCCATTGTAGTTTTCTTCCATTTCCCTCAGCTTCAAAAACAAAAAATTCCTCAAGTAGAAAATTGGCTTTATGTTTGTCCTTTTTAATTTAACACAGCTAATAAAAATCCAAATGTGAATATAATCATTAAGCAAAAGATAATTATGAAAACAAAAGATATAAAATATCACTGAATTTATGATCCAGAAACTATTTTGGATCACATACATTCAGGCCTGAGTATACCCCATTTTCAGTAGAGAATTAGGTTCAGTTTTTTTCTTGATCAAATCAAAACATAAATTACATTAATCTCAAAACTGAGGAGTTACTATAATATGTATCAAAAAATCATATCATAAAATAAAGTCTTGGAACCCAAGACTTGAGCAACAGAATGGTTGCACAGGTTATACAAGAAAATAGGTCAATACATAATCTGGACAGTGTAGTTACTGAATAATAATAAGACCAGCCACAGAATGATAAGATCAACATCTAATTGAGCCCAGGTTCAAAAAATATCCCTTGACTGAGTCATAAAAACTAAGTCAAAATGTCAAAAACTGTGAAACATGCAATATCAAGTTGTGATGTAGCTATAGATATATGCAGGCACAGATTTAGATATTAACCTGCTCTAGATGAAATGGCTAGAGAGCATGAGTTGATTGAAATGAAGACAAGCAACAGCGAGACCAAAAGTCAAAGGCAAAATCACTGATGCATTTGATATCTCAGACTCTTCCTCTGTTTTCCTCACCCACCATATGTCAGTCTCCCATTAGTATATTTCCCTGTCCATCTTCTATTTACACCTTTCCTAATCTCTTCTTCTCAGTTTTTAAATCTCTCTCATGCCATTGTTATCTTTCATACAAAATATTATTATTTGTAAACTGGGTTTAAATATAAGGAGAATCATGTATTTTAGTGTCTTCCAAAGTTTGAGCATATTATCCTTAACTTAATAAATTTGAATCCAGTCTGTCTAATATCTGAGGGCACCTTCTCAGAATTTCCAAGGCTATACTCATGTTTTTCCATGACCTTCCCATAAACATTTATCAGGACTGTAATTCAATTGTCCATCAATTTCCTAAA
>NW_006923575.1:0-1628 GCF_000298275.1 Orycteropus afer afer | reverse complement strand
TAAAATGCTGACCACTCTGTCATCGTCCTCACAACAGTTGCTATGTTTGAACCCATTGCTGCAGCCACTGTGTCAATCTTTCTTGTGGAGGATTTTCCTCTTTTTCACAGACCCTCTACTTTACCAAAGATGATGTACTTCTCCAGAGACTGGTTCTTCCTGATAACATGTCCAAAATATTTGAGACAAAGTCTTGCCATCCTTGCTTCTAAGGATCATTTGGGCTGTATTTCTCCCAAGACAGATTTGTTAATTCTTCTGGCAGTCCATGATATATCTAATATTTTTTGCTAAAATCATAATTCAAATATATCAATTATTTTTCTGTCTTCCTTATTCATTGTCCTGCTTTCACATGAATATGAGATGTTTGAAAATATCAAGGCTTGGAGCAGGAGCACATTGGTTCACAAAGTGACATCTTACCTTTTTAATATTGTATTTCTTTTTTTATTATTTTTAACATTTTAAAGAGCACTTTTTCAGTAGATTTTCTCAATGAATACATCATTTGAATTCTTGACTGTTGCTTCCATGGGTGTTGATTGTGGATCTAAATCAGATGAAATCTTGGACAACTTCAGTAAATAGAGGGAAATAGCAGAAACCATTAGTGATTCTGTGACTAGTGCACTTTGAACTGAATTTTTAAAATTTTCAGCATCATGTATAGATTGTAAAAAATACAGACCACATGCACATATATAATGTGTGTTTTCAATATTGGAAAATCATAAAGTACATAGAAATAGACAAAATAATGAACAAAAAATGTGCAATAAGTAAATAATTACTTTGCATAAAGCAATCTGAGATTTTTCCCCCCTGTAAATTTGCAAATAACATATTTGATTCAATACTTGGATTCATATTGGATGATCTGTCAAGTAAGCTCTATTTTGCATAACTAGAAGAGCATTTGTATTACTTGAAATTATTTAAAAATAGACAAAGAATTTTTCCTGTCTTTCACTCAGGTGATTTTTCTCAAACTTAAGAATTGACGACTCAGTCTTCTCATTGCAGTCTTCATATCCTTGTTCCTCAATGTGTAAATGGTAGGATTCAAGATAGGTGTAATCAAAACGTCCAAAATGCTAAGAAATTTATCCACTGGCACTGTGGGAAATGGCCACACATATATAAAGATGCACAGTCCAAAGAATAAAACCACCACAGTGATGTGAGCAGACAGGGTAGAGAGGGCCTTGGACAAGCCAACTGAAGAGCTTTTCCATACAGTGACCAGGATGAATATATAAGAGAAAATCAATAAGAAGAAGGTTCCCATGGAAATGAACCCACTGTTGGCAGTAACCATGAACTCTAGTCTGTAGGTGTCTATGCAGGCAAGTTTGATAAATCGAGGTAGATCACAGTAAAAGCTGTCGATCTCATTAGGGCCACAAAAAGGCAAATGGGCAATGAAAGCTAGCTGGGCCACTGAGTGAATGAGACCAATAACCCAAGCACCAACCAGAAGCCAAATGCACATCCGTGGACTCATGATTGTCAGGTAGTGAAGGGGCTTACATATGGCCACATATCGGTTCAAGGCCATGGCTATGAGCAGCACCATCTCACATCCACCCAGGATATGAAGTACAAAAATTTGGATGACACACCCC
>NW_006923574.1:40653-41749 GCF_000298275.1 Orycteropus afer afer | reverse complement strand
CAGACTTTGTCTCACCTATTTTGGTCATGTTGTCAGAAGGGTCCCTGGAGAAGGATGTCATGCTTGGTAGGGTGGAGGGTCAACAAAAGAGGGGGAGGCCTTCAACGAGATGGATTGACATGGTGGCTGCGATGATGGGCTCAAGTATAGGAGGGATTGTGGGGCTGGTGCGGGATTGGGCAGTGTTTTGTTCTGCTGTGCATAGGGTTGCTATGAGTCGGAAACGACTCAACGGCACTTAACAACAACAACACAATTTACACCAATGGAAGCAGCAGTCAAGACATCAAAAGATGTATTGCATTGGGCATATCTTTTGCACAGGACCTCTTTCAAATACTGAAGAGCAAAGATATCTCCTTGAAGACTATTATGTGCCTCACCCAAGCCATGGTATTTTCAATTGCTTCATATGCATGTGAGAGCTGGGCAATGAATAAGGAAGACCAAAGAAGAGTTGATGCTTTTGAGTTGTGGTGTTGGCAAAGAATGTTGAAAGTACCGTGGACTGCTAATAGAACTAACAAATCTGTCCTGGAAGAAGTGCAGCCAGAATGCTCTTTGGAAGCAGTGATGGCCAGATTTCATCTCACCTACTTTGGTCATGTTGTCAGAAGGGACCATTCTCTGGAGAAGGATGTCATGCTTGGTAAAGTGGAGGATCAATGAAAGAGGTGAAGGCCCTCAACAAAATGTATTGATACAGTGGCTGCAGGGATGGGTTCCTGTATAGTAGGCATCATCATGGTGGCACAGGACCAGGCAGTGTTTCATTCTGTTTTACGTAAGGTCTCTGTGAGTCAGAGATGACTCAACAACACATTAACAACAACAACAAAAATAGCTGAGCAGTAAGATAAAACCATATATTAACTGGGATACAAGGTAGACTCTGTTAAGTGATATAACAGTCATACAAATAAAACACAGTCCTCTTCCACCAATTTGGGCTTACAGACATCTACAGAGCACTTCGCCCAACAGCAGCACAATATAAATTCTTCTCCATTTGCACATGGAACATTTTCCAGGATAGACCATATGTTAGACCACAAAGCAAGCCTTCATAAATTTAAAAACATTGAAATACTGCAAA
>NW_006923574.1:2567-3164 GCF_000298275.1 Orycteropus afer afer | reverse complement strand
GGCGCGGGATCGGGCAGTGTTTCGTTCTGCTGTGCATGGGGTCACTATGAGTCGGAAACGACTCGATGGCACTTAACAACAACAACAACAACATTCTATATCACAATTCCCATGTTGTTTATGTCCTATCCCCCCACTGGGCCAAATGTATCAGTACTCATCTTAAGTCTTTTTTGTATTATTTTAATACATTTTTTATCATTGTTAAAATATATATACACATTTGGCAATTTAACATTTTTCACATGTCAGTAATATTTTTGTTACAGTTTCTTCATTCATATCTTTGGCATAGTAAATTGCATAGTGTGGCTTTTCTAGCCATAAGTCTTTGTAAACTCCGTGGTGGAATTTGCTGTAAGCAGCTGAGTAGCTCCTGATTGTTAAAGTTATCAACCTGGGGTATTTCTGTTGGGAGCATCTCAAAGTAATTTTCTGGAAAGTTCACTCTCTCTCAGGTGTATAGAATTCTGATGTTGGGATTGGTTAGTTGGGCACTCTGCCAGGCTCAAAAGGAGCCCTCTTAGAGGCAGAAGAAATCTCTTACTGCCAACTGAGAGATGCAAGAGACATGCATTGCTGAGAGAGAGATGTGAG
>NW_006923574.1:0-1817 GCF_000298275.1 Orycteropus afer afer | reverse complement strand
CTATTAGTTTCTTCAAGGAGTTCTGGAGGCATAGTGCCTAAGGCATTTGACTGCTAACCAGAAGGCTGGTGGTTCAAATCCACCAGGCATTCCTTGGAAGGAAGATTGGGCAATTTATTTCAGTAGTGATACTGCCTCAGAAACCCAAGGAGGGGTCACTATGAGTCAGATCCGACTGGAGGTAGTGAGAGTTTGAGAGAGAGAGTTTCTTCAAGAAGGATCCACAAGAACAACATTCCTGATGTTGAGAAATCCTTTGCTTGTTCCTTTTTGATTGCTGTTCATTTCAAATGAAATGAAGTAAGTAGTTCCTGGGCCAACAATTTACAGGGAGTTTGTGTGAGAAAGAGTATAGGACTGTGTTCCCGGATCTTGGGAATATTCAGTTTTGTGAGTAAAATCTTTTAGACGACTTCTTTCCAGTCAACCACATTCATTATTACTACTAGGATGGTTATGCGGCCAAGACTCTGTTTCCAGCTGCTTCACCAATAGATTGTTTCCTGCAAATATGACTTGTCTGTGTGAGTCCTTGTTTGTAGCCAGCTTCTTTGTTCTTGAAACTTACGAAAAACAGGGTCCTGTAAAGCTTCTGCTTCTAAACTGATCACTCTGTTATCGTTTCTGAAAACAAGAAATTGTTGATTTCATACTTCCACATGGGCCACTTGGAGAAGTGTATCATGCCAGGTTTTTTCTGAGATAGCAGTTTCAAGTGGTTTCTTTCATTGTTCCTGGACCTGCTTTCACCTTTCTCAAAACCTCATGGTTTTGGGTCTGCATATCTCATAGTTGGACTTTAAAGTGGAGTTTGTATTTTTGTTTATTTTTCTTTTTGTTGCTTTTGGGTAGTTTCCAAAAGGAGAAAAGGAAAACAATTACTTTATTATTATTTTGCAAATATTATTTTACAAACACCTGTGGTCTTTTTGACTGTATGTGGTGGTTAAATTTGTGTGTCAACTTGGGTGGGCCTGGGTCAGTGGCTAGGCAGCTGAATGTAGTTATTCCCCATGGTGAGATTGGTAATTAATTAACTCCATGGTGGAATCTATTGGAGCAGCTGAGTAGCTGCTTTCGGTATGTGGTCTGTTTCCTGTATATAAAAAGCAGCTTTGGGAATGGTCTCTAGCTTATGGCATGCTTGAACCCTGCATGTAGCCATGTCATTGTTCAGCAGCCTGCCGTGCTCTGCTGACTTGGGACTTTCAATGGACTTGAATTAATGGCCTGCCATGTGGTTTGGTAACATTGGGACTGTGCCATTTTATTTGTCAACCTTGGGTTTGTTAGCCTCAGCAGCCAGTAGCTGTCTGAGTGAAGAGATGCCTCTAGCTTCAGTGGGCTGGGAGCAAGAGGAAGAGATGAAGCCCAAGGTCGAGGGGCTTTCAACCAGCCCCTAGGGCCTGGAACTTTGAACTTAGACTTCTAGCCTCCAGAACTGTAACAGAATAAACTCCTGTTTGTTCGAGCCCTCCCCTTTGTGGTATATTCTTGTCAGAGTGGCACTACGTAAGAAGAACACTGTAGTAAAAATGTCTTTAGAGAAAAATTTCTAGTCTTCTAGTCTCACAACTACCACTAACTAGTTCAGTGATCTTGGAAGGAATATTTTACTCCTCTGGGCCTCAATGTCTTCTGAAAAGATGGTGGTGGTCTCTGATAAACTCTATATTTCTTTAAGGTTTAGTACTGTATGGCTTATTTTCAATATAAAAGTATATTTGTGGCAAGATGGCGGACTAGGCAGAAGGATTGCACAGACCCTCTTCAACAAAGAAAAGGGAAACCAATAAATACAGACACAGAAGATAATC
>NW_006923573.1:42698-43183 GCF_000298275.1 Orycteropus afer afer | reverse complement strand
CTCAGTAAGTGAAGTTGCAGGAGGTGTGGGTGTAATTGTGTCTTATGGGGACTATTGTTGTCTCCCACTCAGTTAGATACAAATTACAATTGAATAACCATCAAAAAACTTTTCCATCTTGCAGGTCTGGAGTGTGCTTGGGGTTGCTAGAAAGCAGAACAAGTTCTTAAGCCCCAGGAATGTGTGAGTGCGCTGTCTCTTTAAATATTCAAAATAGTCAAGCCACTTTTAAACCTTTAAAATGGCAGCACCTTCCGGACCAGCAAAAGTCCACAGCTCAGCCCGCCTTTCTCTTCACCTTCTCCGTTTATTCCCCAGCCACTGTGCATAGTCCTTGTGCAGTCCCTGGGTAGCAGGGCTCATTTTTTAGTTAATTCTTGGGTCCTACCACCACTCAGGAATCTCTAAGCTGTCTGTGCTGTCAGGATAGCTCAGGATTGCTGCCAGACCACAGCTCCGTATGTCTCATTTTTTGGTATTTTCCC
>NW_006923573.1:39874-40441 GCF_000298275.1 Orycteropus afer afer | reverse complement strand
CAAGTGCCTTAGCCACTGTGCTACCAGAGCTCCCAGTACATGGTATATTCAATATTCTTCACTAGCACCATAATTCAAGTGTATCAATTTTTCTTCAGTTTTCCTTATTTACTTTCCAGCTTTCTCATACATATGAGGCAATTAAAAATACCATGTCTAGGGTCAGCTGCACCTTAGTTCTCAAAATGAAACTTTACTCATTTGTAGATAGTGTTGACTGGTTATTTGGACAGAAGAGTAAAGGAATAGTTGCTTTTAGAATATATTTTCAAATAGACCTGACAGGGATTGTCAGGGTGAAAAAAAGAGACAAGATTGAGGATGGCTACCAGTGGTTTTTAAGGAGCTCTGGAGACACAGTGGATAAAACATTCAGCTTCTAACCAAAAGGTTAGTAGTTTGAACTCACCAGCCACTCTGTGGGAGAGAGATGAGATAGCCTGCTTCCATAAAGATTTATAGCCATGGAAACCCTATGTGGCTGTTCTACTCTGTCCTATAGTGTCACTATAAGTCAGAATTGACTCAATGGCATTGAGTTTGGTTTTGGTTTACAAGTTTTTTTTT
>NW_006923573.1:37471-38534 GCF_000298275.1 Orycteropus afer afer | reverse complement strand
TTGAGTTGTCTTTGACTCATAGCAACCTTATGTACAACAGAGCAAAACACTGCCCGGTCCTGTGCCATCCCATGATCCTTGCTATACCTTATCCCATCATTGCAAACACTGTGTCAATTCACCTTGTTGAGAGCCTTCCCCTTTTTCATCGACCCTCCAATTTACTGAGCATGATATCCTTCTCCCAGGAATGGTTCCTTTTAACAACATGACCAAAGTAGGCCAAACAAAGTCTGGTTGTTCTTGCTTCCAAGGAGCATTCTGGCTGTACTTCTTCCAGGACATATTTATTATTTCTTTTAGCAGTCTGTGGTATCCTCTGTATTCTTTGCCAACACCACAAGTCAAAAGCATCAGCTCTTCTTTGGTCTTCTTTATTCAGTGTCCAGCTCTCATATGCATAAGAGGTGATTGAAAATACTATGGCTTGGGTTAGGCATATCTTCATAGTCAAGGACGCAGCTTTGCTCTTCCACACTTGAAAGAGGTCTTTTGCATTAGATTTGCCCAATGCAATATATATTCAGATGTTTTGACTGCTGCTTCCATTGTTGTTGATTATAGAACCAAGTAATATGAAGTCCTTGGCAACCTCAATCTTTTCTCTGTTTATCATGATATTGTTTATTGGTCCAGTTGTGAGGATTTTTGTTTTCTTTATATTGAGGTGTAATCCATACTGCAAACTGAGTAGTCTCCAATCTTTATCAGTAAGTGCTTCAAGTCATCTTAACTTTCAGCAGGCAAAGTTGTGTCATCTTCATATTGCAGAATGTTAGTGAATCTTCTTCCTCCAATCCTGATGTCACATTCTTCTTAATATAATCCAGCTTCTCGGATTATTTGCTCAGCATACAGATTGAATAAGTATGGTGAAAGATTACAACCCTGATGCACTTCTTCTTGATTTTAAACCCTTGCTCTGTCAGAATGACAGCCTCCTGGTCTATGTAGAGGTTCTTCATGATTACAATTAAGTGTTCTAGAATTACCATTCTTCTCAATATTCTCATAATTTGTTATGATCACCACAATCAAATGCTTTTGCATAGTCAATAAAACA
>NW_006923573.1:35664-37027 GCF_000298275.1 Orycteropus afer afer | reverse complement strand
GCCAATTCCTTCAGTGCAGCCTGGACTTTTTCCTTCAATATCATTGCTTCTTGATCCTCCTGAAATGAATAAACATTGACCAATTCTTTTTGGTACAATGACTTTGTGTGTTCCTTCCATCTTCTTTTGATGTTTCCTGCATTATTGAATATGCCTGTAGAACTTTTCAATATTGCAACTTGAAGCTTAAATTTTTTCTTTAGTTCTTTCAGCCTGAGAAATGTCAACCAAATTCTTTCCTTGTTTTTTTCTAACTCCAAGTCTTTGCACATTTCATTATAATATTTGGCTTTGTCTGCTCTAGCTGTTCTTTGAAATCTTCTATTCAGTTTTTTAATCTTGCCATTTCTCACATGTGCTTTAGCTACTCTCCATTCAAGGGCAAGTTTCAGAGTCTCTTCTTACATCTATTTTGTTTTTTTCTTCCTTTCCTGTCTTTTTAATGATCTCTTACTTTCTTCATGGATGATGTTCTTGATGTCATCACACAATTCCTTCGGTTTTTGGTCATTGGTGTTCAGTGCATCAATTTTGTTCTATAGATGGTCTCTAAATTCATTAGGGATACAATCAAGGTCACATGTTCAGTCTCATGGACTTTCTTTAATTGCCTTCAGTTTCCATTTGAACTTACATATTAGCAGTTGATGGTCTGTTCCACAATCAGCTCCTGGCCTTGTTTTGGCTGAGGATATTGACCTTCTCCATTGCTTCTTGTCATAGATGTAGACAATCTGATTCCTGTGTACTCCATCTGGCAAGGCCCACATATATAGCCACCACTTTTGTTGCTGAAAAAAGGTATTTGCAATGAATAAGTCTTTGGTCTTACAAAATTCTATCATGTGATCTCCAACATTATTTCTGTCACCAAGGCCATATTTTCCAGCTACTGCTGATCCTTCTTTGTTTCCAACTTTTGCATTCAAATCACCAGTGATAATCAACACATCTGGATTGCATGTTCAGTCAATTTCAGATTACAGAAGTTGGTAAAGATCTTCAATTTCTTCATCTTTGGCTTTGGTTGTTGGTGAGTAAATTTGAATAATAGTCATATCAACTGGTCTTCCTTGTAGGCATATGGTTATTATTCTATCACTGACAGCATTGTACTTTAGGACAGATCTTGAAACGTTCTTTGTGACAATGAATGCCACGCCATTTCTCTTCAATGTGTCATTCCTGGCATAGTAGTTCACATGGTTGTCTGATTCAAAATAGCCAAACCAATCTGTTTCAGCCCACTAATGCCTAGGATACCAATCTTTATGTGTTCCATTTTATTTTTGACAACTTCCAATTTTCCTAGATTCATGCTTTGTACATTCCATGTTCTGATTTTGAGTGAATGATTGCAGTT
>NW_006923573.1:34999-35469 GCF_000298275.1 Orycteropus afer afer | reverse complement strand
TCCTGGCCTCCCTGAAAGCCACTCCAAACTCCATGCCCATTGCCCCTTCCTGGCCTCCCTCCAAAGTTGCTCCAAAACCCCCGACACCAAGCTCCACCAATGGGCCGCCCTTTAAAGCTACTCAGTTGTTTAGAAGTTATGCATTTCACAGTTATGTATTGATATAATTTGACAGTTATGTAATGATACAGAAATGCAGATTTTGTGATCTGATGTGGTCACCCTCCATTTTTACATCACACTGACTTTTGCATAACAATCTGATTTTTGAACCCACAATATTTGTAAATGAGGAGTGGGTATAGCTGGTATTATGAGAATTGGTCCAGCATTATGCAGAATGTTCTGAAACTTTGAGTTTTACTTTCTAGATATGAAGGTGTACATTTTGGACAGCAGAAGATTAGAATTCATGTCAGGAAAGGAAAGACTTGATTAGGACTGAATGTACTAGCACTAAATATTACAAA
>NW_006923573.1:32533-34152 GCF_000298275.1 Orycteropus afer afer | reverse complement strand
AAACCACATTTATCTGATTTTCACAAATATTTTTAAAGCATTCCTAAATAATATTAAAATGATCATTACTGCATAATTTTGTTTATGAATATTCATGTCTCTGTACCATGTACCTTACTCTAAAAGAGTTGGGAAAGTAAATCTCAACATTTTCCCCAGCCATAATTATTTTCTTTAAAAACTTCATAGAGTTTGTATTGTGACATTTCTTTAAAGTCACTAATTAATTTGTTTTTGTACTTATTCATTCATTGAAAGACATCTATAAAATAAGTAATAGGCTAGATATATTAGTTAAGTAGACTAAATATTATAACAAATGTGTTTGAATATCTAAGAGATAAAAACAATATAAATGTAATTATTTTTCAAGTGATTGTTCTACAAGAAGCCAACAGAAGAGTTCCATTCCGTGAGGTCATTCAGGACATATGCTCCTTCCAACTTTTATCTTTAAATTTCCATAGATTCACTCATTAAATATACGTGATCAGAGGAAGGAGCAATTTGGAAGTTTGTGGGGAAGCAATTTTGGAAGTATCTCATATGATTTTTATCCATATTCCTTAGCTAAAATTCAGTTACATAACCATACTTACATCCAAGGGAGGTTGGGAAACATAACTTATTTACCTATGTGCCTAGGTTAAAGAAGGAATCTATCTTTACCACACTGAGTAAATAATTCAAATATAAATAAGAACTCCACTATTTGTCTGTCAATATTTGTCATATTGTGTTGGCTTGTATGTTGTCATGGTGAAAAGTATACCACCATTATTTCAAATACTAGTGAACAAGATTCAGTGGAGCTTACAGACTAAGAATATATGAAGGACAGCCTGGTGATCCCCTTCTAAAAAAGATTGTTCAGTGAAAACCTTATGAATATCAATGAAACATTATCTGATATAATGCTAGAAAATAAACACAGGTTGAAAAACACTCAAAATGCAAGTGGGGAAGAGCTGCCTTCTCAAGTAGAATCAACTTTAATGATATGGATGAAGGAAAGATTTTGGCACTTTCACTTGCTTCTATGACATGACTCCAAAAGGGGAAGAAACAGCTGCAAACATCTACTAATAATCAGAACTCTAAATATGAGGTAGGTATCTAGGAAAATTGGAATTTGTTAAAAAAGAAGTGGAGCACATACAAATCACTGTCTTAGGCAATAGTGAGCTGAAATGAACTGGTATAGGCCATTTTGAATTGGATAATCACGTATTCTACTATGAACAGAATGACTCATTGAAGAGGAATAACATTGCATTACCCACTAAAAATATATTTCCAGATCTATCCTGAAGTACAACACTGACAGTGACAGGATAATATTCTTAGACCTATAAGAAAGACCAGTTAATATGACTATTATTCAAATTTATCAACCAACCACTAAAACCAAAGATAAAGAAACTGAAGATTTTTACCAATCTATGCAGTGTGAAATTTATCAAACAGGTGGATAAGATGCATTGATAACTTAAGTACATCCCATTTAAATTTTGAGATCATTTCAAGAATAGATTTGACACAGTGAATACTAATCATCAAAGACCAGATGAGTTTGGGGATGACATCAAGGATATCATACATGAAGAAAGACAAAAGTC
>NW_006923573.1:22602-25852 GCF_000298275.1 Orycteropus afer afer | reverse complement strand
TCAATCGAAGAGAGAATTAATGAGATTCAAGACAAATACCTGAATACTTGTTAGGAAAAGGATTACTCAGAAAAAAAGATAACAACAAAAATGAAGAAAGCCTAAGGTTCATGTGGGATACCATCAGAAGGAATAATCTACATGTATCAGAATTCCAGAACAGGAAGATAAAAAGAAAACCACTAAGAAAATTGTCCAACATTTGTTGGAAGAGAACTTCACTGATATGATGAAAGAAGAGAATATATCCATTCTGTAAGTCCAACGAACCCCAAACAGGATAGCTCCCAAAAGAAAATCACCAAGAAATGTCATCATCAAACTCATTGAAGCCAAAGATAAAGAAAGAATCCTGAAAGCAGCATGGAAAAAATGAAAAGTTACCTACAAAGAACAACCAATAAGAATAAGAATAAGCTCTGATTTCTGAGCAGAAACTGTGCAAGCGAGAAAGCAAAGAGATGGTGTATATAAAACCCTGAAAGAGAAAAATTTCCAACCAAGAATTATGATGGTGAAATTAGCTTTCCAAATAAGCAGAGATTAAGGGAATTTGTTATAACCAGACCAAACTTACAAGAGATACAGAAGGGAGTAATTTGAATAGAGAACAAATAATAGCAAACAACAACTGATCATTAATACACAAGATAACAAACCCAGAAACCAACACAGCTATGGAAGTTTCTAAAGTAAAATAAGCTTACAAGATTGAAACAGGGAACCAGAGACATCAATTGGCAAATGAGAACAACTACAAACCAAAAAGAGGGTAAATAATGTACTTACAGGCCATCTAAATGGTTAGGAAGTCAAGAGAGTTGTGAGATATAATGGACTGTGCTAAACTCAGGGAGAAAATTATAAATCAAAGGATAACTGCAAAGAAAAATGATAAAAACTTCACAGCACAGTTAAAAAAAGAGGACAAACAAATATTTAGCAAATATTAAAACAATAACAGCAAAGAAAATGACAACATGACTAATACACATAATGAACTCAGCACAGAAAATTATATGGAACAAAGAAACCAGGAACATCATGGAAAGACACATAACAAAATGATAGCAACCAATTCATACTTGTCCATAATTACACTGAATATCAATGGATTAAATGCACCACTCAAGAGATGGCGAGTTGCAGACTGTCTAAGAAAATATAACCCATCAATATGCTGACTACAAGAAACATACCTTAGAGACAAAGACAAAAAATAGACTAAAAAGCAAAGTTTGGAAAAAGATATATCAAGCAAATGGAAAAAAAAAAAAAAAAAGAGCAGGAGTGGCAATATTCATTTCTGATCAAATTGACTTTAAGACAGAAACCACCATAAGAGACAAGGAAGGACATTATATCATGACTAAAGGATCAATTGAATAAGAAGATATAACCATAAAAAATATCTATGGACCAAATGAAAAAGCCCCAAAATACATAAATCAGACTTTAACAGAACTGAAAAGACAAATAGATTACTCCATAGTCATAATAGAAGACATTAATGCACCACTTTCAATGAAAGATAAAACTGGAAAG
This sequence comes from Orycteropus afer afer, assembly GCF_000298275.1. Classification (NCBI taxonomy): domain Eukaryota; kingdom Metazoa; phylum Chordata; class Mammalia; order Tubulidentata; family Orycteropodidae; genus Orycteropus; species Orycteropus afer. The sequence goes on along the minus strand of NW_006923573.1, from coordinate 24,307 downwards.
AAACTCAACAAAGATGCAGAAGAGTTAAAAAATACTGTCCACCAACTTGAATTTATAGACATCTACAGAGCACTTCACCCAAAAACAGCACAATATACATTCTTTCCCAGTGCACATAGAACATTTTCCATGATAGACCATATGTTAGGACATAAAGCAAGCCTTCATAAATTTAAAAACATTGAAATACTGCAAAGCATTTTCTCAGATCACAGTGCTATCCAATTAGAAATCAACAATAAGATGATTAACTGAAAAAGAGGAAACACATGGAAACTGAACAACACCCTCCTTAAGAAATACTGGGTAAGAGAAGAAATAAAAAAAAAAATGAAATTAAAATATTGCTTGAATCAAATGAGAATGAAAACACAATATACCATAATCTTTGGGAGACAGAAAAAGCAGTGATCAGAGACCAATTTATAACAATAAATGCACACATCAAAAAAGAAGAAAGAGCCAAAATCAACACTTTACACCAACATCTCCAACAATTAGAAAAGGAACAGGAAGAAAAGCCTACAGTCAGTAGAAGGAAGGAAATAATAAAGATTTGAGCAAAAATCAATGAAGCAGAAAATAGAAAGACAATGGAAAAAATCATCAAGACTGGAAGTTAGTTTTTTGAAAAGATCAATAAAATTGACAAACCACTGGCAAATTTAACAAAGGAAAAGAGGGAGATAATACAAATAACATGAACAAGAAACAAAATGGGTGGCATCACAACAGAACCAACTGAAATAAAAAGATATCAGGCTACTATGAAGAACTATACTCCAACAAATTTGAAAATCTGGAAGAAATAGACAGATTTATAGAAACACACAACTTATCTAAGCTAACACAGACTTAGCTGGAAAAGCTTAACAGACCCATAACAAAAGAAGAAATTGAATATGTCATTAAAAAAAAAAAATTACCAAAAAATAAAAAGTCCTAGCCAAGATGGTTTCACTGGAGAATTATACCAAAGATTCAGAGAAGAACTGACACTGATTCTACTAAAACTATTCCAAAACATAGAAAAGGACAAAATCCTCCCAGATTCATTTTATGAAGCAAGCATAACCTTGATATTAAAACTAAGCAGAGACATCACTCAAAAGGAAAACTACAGACCAGTAACCCTCATGAATATAGATACAAAAATCTTCAACAAAATACTAGCCAATAGACTCCAACAACTTATTGAAAAAATAATACATTAGGTCCAAGTGGGGTTCATACCAGGTATGCAAGGATGGTTCAACATTAGAAAAACCATCAATGTCATCCACCACATAAATAAAACAGAGGAAAAGAACCACATGTTCATATGAATTGATGCAGAAAAGGCATTTGATAAAATTCAACACCCATTCCTGATAAAACCTCTCAGCAAAATAGGAATAGAAGGGACATTCCTCAATATAATAAAAGGCCATCTATGCAAAACCAACAGCCAACATTATTCTCAATGGAAAGAATGAAACTATTCTCCTTGTGAACAGGAACCAGGCATGGATGCCTTCTATCACCATTTCTATTCAACATTGTGTTGGAAGTCCTAACCAGGGCAGTAAGCCAAGAAAGGGAACTCAAAGGCATCCAGATTTTTAAGGAAGATGTCAAACTATCCCTATTTGCCTATCCTATACTTATAAAAGGAGCTCTGGTAGCACAGTGCCTAAGGCACTTGACTGCTAACCAGAAGGCTGGC
>NW_006923573.1:20733-21321 GCF_000298275.1 Orycteropus afer afer | reverse complement strand
CAAAAAGACAAATAATCCAATTAAAAAATGGGCAGAAGACATGAATAGACATTTCACCAAAGAGGATGATATTCTGGTGGCCAACAAACATATGAAAAAATACTTACAATCATCAGACATTATAGAGATGCAAATCAAAACAAAAATGAGATACCATCTAGCCCCAAGACTAGTAACAATGTTCAACAAGGCAGAAAATAACAAATGTGGTGACTATGCAGAGAGATTGGGACTCTCACACACTGTTGATGGGACTGTCAAATGATACAACCACTGTGGAAGCAGTATGGTGATTCCTTAAAAAGTTGGAATTAGAAATACCATTTAATTCAGTCATTCCTTTACTAGGATTATATCCTAAAGAAGTGAGAACCAGGAGAAGAAAGATATATGCACACCCATGTTCATTGCAACACTATTTACAATAGCAAAAAAGATGGAAACAATCTAGGTGCCCATCAACAGAAGAAAGGATAACCAAACGATGGTACATACACAAATGAAATACTCTGCCACCCTAAAGACTAATGTGGAATCAGCAAAACACTGCATAACATGGATGGACTTGGAGGGCATTACTCTAAGTGA
>NW_006923573.1:18496-19438 GCF_000298275.1 Orycteropus afer afer | reverse complement strand
ATATATGAGCAGCTGTATGGAAAGTGAATTTGCTCTGTAAACTTTCACCCAAATCACAATTTAAAAAAAAAAAAAAAAAACTAAGTGTAGCTTGGTTTTAGAAAACCAAAAGAGAAGAACACACATGGCATTTTTCAAGGTGAAAAGATTTGAAGAAAATATTCAAGCCCAGAATTGCAATGTTGAAGGTGTATGGGCAAGATTCAGGATAAAAGGAAAAAATATTGAAGTTTTCAAGGATTTCAATTTACTTTCATCCTCAGTCCAGGTACATGGAAGCAGATGTCAAGATATCAAATGACATGTTGCATTGGACAAATGTGCTGCAAAAGACTCTTTAAAGTTTTAAAAAGAAAATATATCACTTCAAAGACTTAAGGTAACACTGACCCAATCCATAATATTTTTAATTGGCTCAAATATATGTGGATGACGGACAACGAACAAGAAAGACTGAAAAAGATTTGATGCATTTGAATTGTGGTGTTCATGACAAATATTGAAAATACTGTGGACCATCAGAAGAACTAACAAATTTGTCTTGAAAACAGTACATGCAGAATGCTTCTTGGAAGCAAAAATGGTGAGATTTTGTCTCACATACTTTGGACATGTTATTAGGAAGGACCAGTACCTAGAGAAGCACAAAATCCTTTGTGAAGTAGAAGGTCAGCAATAAAGAGGAAGACCCTCAATGAGATGGATTGACTCAGTAGCTTCAACAAAGGGCTCAAACATTTCAAAATTTATGAGGGTGGTGCAGGACTTGGCAGTATTTTGTTCTATTGCACATAGTATCACTATTATTCTTAACTGACTGGATGACACCCAACAACAATAGCATCTTTGGCAAGATATTCAGTGATACAGGAAACACTGAGAAAAGATTAAATTATTATACAGAATCAAAAAGAATTTGTTGGCATCCCAACCGTGTCTAAA
>NW_006923573.1:14919-16476 GCF_000298275.1 Orycteropus afer afer | reverse complement strand
GTCAGACCTGACTCATAGCGACCCCTCCCTGGGTTTCCGAGGCAATATCACTACAGAAGTAGATTGCCCAACCTTCGTTCCGAGGAGTAGTTGGTGGGTTTGAACAGCCAGCCTTCTGGTTAGCAGTCAAGTGCCTTAGGCACTATGCTATCAGAGCTCCCAGAGGAAGAATTTCAACAAGATGGATTGACACAGTGAGTATAACAATGGGCTCAAACATTGCAAATATTTTGAAGATGGCATCGGAGTAGGCAATGTTTCCTTCTGTTGTACACAGGGTCTCTGTGTCATATACGACTCAACAGCACTTAACAACAATAAATAAAAAATTGCTTTCTGCGGTAAAGGAATTGAAGTTAGGGGGAGGAGACTGAGATTACCAGATGATTAGAACAAAGTGAGGTACAGGCTATATTAGAAATAATGTATATGTGAATTTCCATAGAAATTCCAAGAAAGTGGCTAACTGTACACATAGAGAAGGGCATATACAGCTTCAAAAGAAAGCTGATGTGTCAGCCTTATTTTAAAGGATGAGTATAAAGTCATCAGGTAGAAAATATTACAGACAATTATTAATAAAGCATTAAAAGTGTATAAAATTATGAAAGATAAAACAGCTTAATAATAACTAGATAATTTTACTTAATACAGTTTTAAAAGTTGGAAATAATTTAAAAATGCAGAAAAAAAGTAAAAGGAAATGTAATATAGATAAGCATATACCACCAACCAGAATTAGCAAATATTAGTATTTTTTGTATGTCAAAAACAGTATATTGCATCACATATGGAAGATCAGGTAATTAACACTGTTCCTCCCTCCCTCCTGTAACTTTGTTATGCTGCGTTGTAATTCTTCCCACAGAGACAGAGCATGAGCTTTTCCTCACAATGCCCTTGACTTTCATCCCCTCACATACCTTTTCATTTGCTTTGACCAAAGGGCAATTTGGATACCTTTAACAAACAGCAATTTCTTCTCTTATAGTTTAGGATAGAAGTCTGAAACCAGGGCCTAAGTGACAGGGGAAGCCTCTCTCTCTGTGGGCCTGTCATCGATCTTTCCCTGGCTCTAACATTTTCTCAGCACAGGACCTCTGGTCCAAAGGACACATTCCATTCCTGGCTCTTCTTTCCAGGTGGTATTGAGTTCCTGTTTCTCTGCTGCCTCCTCTCTCCTTTTACCTCTTGTAAGGTGATCCATGCCATATTCCAGAGAAGCTCTCCCTACATCAGATCAGAACTGTGACTTGATTGGCTGATGACATTGCATCACATAATAAGGGATGATCAGATCATTATATAACTGTCAAACCACTGAGAATCACGGCCGAACCAAGTTGACACATATTTTGTGGGGATATAATTCAATCCATAGCAGTCTGCTATCAGGAATGATGCTAAAAATGGGTTTGAAATATTGTTAGCCATTCACTCTTATGTTTCTGCCATCTGAGTAGCTGCTCCTTTCTAGAATCCATAATAAACACCTTAAAATAGAACTGAACCCAGCTAACCTGTACCTTGAAACAGATCCACTAAGCAAAACACAGC
>NW_006923573.1:10942-12139 GCF_000298275.1 Orycteropus afer afer | reverse complement strand
TGACTAAAGTTAGAAAACAAAACAAAACCCTGACCCTATCGACCAGATGAGGAGGTAAAACAAAAGGTTGTGAATGACTGCTAAGAATGGAATAGTTACAACTACTGTTAAAAATAGCATGGCAATGTGTTACAATGTTAAACATACACTTACCAAGCCCATTGCTATTGAGTCAATTCCAACTCATTGGGACTCTATAGAACAGACTGAGTAGAACGCCCCGTAAGGCATGCTGCCATGCCCTTCTCCTGCAGAGCTCCCATGGACACAGATCATCAACTGTTTAGTTCGCAGCCAAGCTCTTAATCACTGTGTCCCAGGGTTCCTTCCACTAACCATGTTGTTGTTGTTATTTGCTGTCAAGTCCGACCCAATTCATAGCGACCCCTCCTTGTGGTAGTTAGCAATTTCACTCTTAGATATTTCCTCAAAAAAGCACAGACACACAATGATTTGTATGTGAATGTTCATAGCAACATTATTCATAATACTAAAATATGGAAAGAAGTCAAATATTTATCTACTGGTAAAAATATAAATTGTAGTATAACCACACATGAATTACAACTCAATAGTAAAGGTAATTATACACATTTTGTGGATGATGGATCACAAAAAATATCACACTGACTGAAAGAATACGCATGATAAGTTTACATTTCAAATGATTCCATTTTTATCAACTTTTATAGGGGAAAAAGAAAACAATCACCATAATGGCTGTAAGCAGATCGGTGGTTGTCTGGGACTGGCAGTTTAGGGGATGTCAATGGCAGCAAAGGAGCACAAAGGAGTTTTTAAGGTGAATACAGTATTTTATATCTGGAATATAGTGGGAGTTACACGGCTGTTCACAATTAGCAACATGTGTTAAATATTCATTTATAGAGATGAGTTTTATTGTATGTCAAACATGCTTCAATAAGACAGTTATCGCAAAACCAAAACAACATTAAAAAATTTTCAAGATTCTCAGCAAGTTTGAAAAAGGATACAAATTCTCAGTACACACACAATATATTTGGCCTAAATATATTGTTTCCTCTATTTACTATTAAACCATGGACCTTTACATAAGAAGAGGGGGGGGAAAAAAACCGAATAGCCAGAGTATGACTCCTCCTCAGAAAATGGAGAGCTTTTGTCACATATACATTCCATAGAATCTTTTTAACCTCCCCAGAAAGAAGACTGTGT
>NW_006923573.1:7706-9002 GCF_000298275.1 Orycteropus afer afer | reverse complement strand
TATATTTAAATTTCTAGCTTCCTTCTTCCTTTCTTTCTGTTATCTCTTGTATCCAGTATCCAAATATTGAATTTTTTAAATTTGAAAATCTTGCTCTGATTGTTTCTTTATCTTTTCTTTTGATTGGAACCTTAGTTGAGTATTTTGTGATGGAAAGTTTGCATGTATTGGTCACTGAGATGATGATTTTTTGTAAGACTGTACTGAAATTGATTCTGACAATTTGTAATTACAAAAATAACTGGTAATTTCAGTTTGCATTAGAAATTAATTTTTACAAGGCCCAAATCATCCAAAATAATCACATTAAAATAACTAGAATAAGAGAATACTGAAGAGCAATTTTAACATACAAAGAAGACAGCGTTATACTAAAATTTTAGCTACATAATGTGAAGATAACTGATATATTGGAAGATTAAAATAAATGAAAATGTTTTCTTTATACAAACCTTTCATTAATTTATACAGACTTCTGAGTTAAATAACATACTTAGTTGAAGATATTGTGTGCCATCCAGTCTGCTGTGTTTTATAGTAACCCTACATGTCAGAGCAGAAATTACCCATAGGGTTTCCTAGGCTGTGCTCTTTATGGGTGTAGATCACTAGGTGTTTTCTCCCAGAGTTTCTGGTAGGTCCAAACCTCTGACATTTTGATTATCAGCCAAGCACTTAAACACTACACTACCAGGACTCTATGGTTTCTGTTAACTGGGAAATAACTGTCAACCAAAAAGTAAGGGACATAGTGACATCTGATCACCCCTCAGTATAATCATGAAAGATTTTTAACCTCCTTAGGAACTGCCCTTCAGTCAATTTGGGAAAAAAAAATACACACACACACACACACACATTCATGTATCAAAAAGTATATATATTTTTTTCTTTTCATGGGCTTGATTGTCAAATTTTCTTGGAAACCAGAATATAAGCAATAATAGTATTCCTGAGGCCCTACAGGCAGACATAGAACAGGAAAGAAAACAGAGGCAAAATTTCCTAAAGCTGTAACTACATTACAGTTCAATCCAATAATTGATTGTCATAATGAATACATTAAAATGAAGAAAAAAAAAAAAAACAAAAAAAACACTAGCTCAAACATTAACTTCACCAAGAGGTAAAATATACATATATTAGAATAAATTCTGCTAAATTCAGTTACAGGAAACTGTTGGCACATTTTCTGGTTTGAATTATGTTCTCCAAAAGATATATTGAAGTTCTAATTCCTGTACTAGTGAACATGACCTTGCTTGGATACAGGGTCATTCTTTGAAGATGTGATAA
>NW_006923573.1:6680-7291 GCF_000298275.1 Orycteropus afer afer | reverse complement strand
AGAAAAAGTAGAAAGATGAAGTTATCTTCAACTGTCATAGGGAAGAGTATGTTTATAGTAGGATTTGTTTTGGTTGGAGAAGATTTGGAGTTTAGTTTTGGATATGTTTAGTGAAACTGCCAGATAGAAGACAGAATATATGAATTTTAGTTGAGGAAAGGCTTTTTGGATGTGCATATATATTTGAGATAAGTCACTATACAGCTAGAGAGTTAAAGTGAGTAAAGTTAGAGAATAGAACAGGTGCAAGAATGGAGCTATTGATCATTTCAACATTATAAATAATGTTTAGAAAAGCATCCATTAATTCAGATTAAATGAAAACGTAAGATAAATCTTATTTAAATCAAATTAATTTGGTATTTGCCAATCTACCAAATTAACCTGTTCTGACTTGAGAGCTGTGGTAATTTTAGATTTCTTTGAATCAATATGTTTACCTTTATCTCAGATGCTATAAAGAAGCCTGAAAATATTAATTAAGTTGAGAGAAGAAAAGATAAACACATTCTCAATTGAATACAAAGCTATCTTTATTAATTATCCACCCATTAAACTGTCCATCAAAGACATAAATGTATTTTACAATGGGTATGTATTTATGGGAGCTC
>NW_006923573.1:0-4945 GCF_000298275.1 Orycteropus afer afer | reverse complement strand
AATTATTCAACTCTTCATATCTTTAGTTTCCTCACCTGCAATATAAGATTTACAGTAATTCTACTACCTATTTAAAGAGTTGTTAGAATGATACACCAAATAATGTATATCAAAGTTTTTCCATGGTACAATATACCATGTATATACCGAAACCAAAACCAAATTCACTGTCATCAAGTCAATTTCAACTCATAGTGACCCCCATTGAGTTTGCAAGACTGTTAATCTTTACAGAAGTAGATCATCCCATCATCCTTCCTCAGAGCAGCTGGTGGGTTTGAACCACTGACTTTCTGGTTAGCAGCCAGGTACCTTATCCACTATGTCACCAGAGCTCCTTTACCATGTATATATAATGAATTATTAATATCTGAATAGTTAGGTGACTCTTACATCAAAGTCATAAATCATTTGTCAAAAGGAAGTGAAATTATATTAGTGTCCAATAAGTAATTGAATAATTCATCTACTTTAGGTAAAAGTAGAATAATATTCTCCTTTATATGAATGTTAACTCAATATTATTTTTATAGAATAGATTTACTTTATAGAGAATAAAATTTTAAAAGATAAAATATACAGGTAGTGTACTTTTAAATAATTGCACATGGTGACATCTAAAATGCTTATTTGGAAAAGACTAAATATATTTGGATAGATGGGGTTATTTTATTCCTGTTATAAATTTTGAAGGTTCTGATCTTTAAGACCTTATTTTCATAAACATTTTCTCTAGGAACATTTGCAGAAATGTGAATATACAATCATCAAAGTAAAATTTTAAAGCAGATGAATTAGGTATATGTCTAAAATATAGATGATTATTTTAAAGATTGATGTTGCAATCAAATATGAGCAGGTGCACACCTTTGAATGATCATGACTTCTATATTCAGTGATTTCAATATAAAATCATTTTAAGAAGCACAGATGAAATTTTCCTTATCCCCACTGCTTATTCTTTCTTAAATACTGAAAAATGTGCTTTTAATGTTTCAAGTAAACAATTTGCCTTTAATTTTAGAAAATGTATTGGATTAAAAGAAGAATGAGTCGTAACCCTGTATTACATTTCTGTCTGGTTAAACTGTCCCCTAGTCTCCAAATCACCTAGTAAACTTTGATGGGAATCATCAATGAAGTCTCAAGGGAGCAAAAGAAAATACAATAATGTATAGCTACTTCCCAAATAGGACCATCTCACAGTATAGCAACACCTGTGAAGAAACTAGATGGTGAACCAAATTTAAGAAGCACCCAGAGAGAAGGTTTGCTAAATTAAAAACTCATTAACTCTGTGGTGCTGCTTGCTTAAGTAACAGCAACATCTCAGAAATAACATAAAGGAGATTTAACTAGTGACTCACAAAAGAAGATGCATTGGTTTAAATAAAACATTTTATTATGTATTTTAAGTTTTGGTCCATTTCTACCTATCACCCTCTTCGGACCATATCCCCAGTTGACACAGAAGCAGCTTTTTTTTTTTTTAATTGTGTGCATTAAGTACCTAATTATTCTGATTGTATTCTTGCTCTGCATGGTGGATATTAAGAAAGGAATTACAACAAAATTAGATGAGTGTTCTTAAAAGAGAATTAAGAGTTCTAACTGAGGATACTCCATGTGAACTTACCCTAATTTTGAATCAAGGAAGATCTACCTAAAAAAAAAGTGATTTTTTAAGTCAAGTCTTAAAGGATGAATAGGAATTTGCAAGCAGAAAAGCTGAGGATGCTGTGTTCTTGACAGGGGCAATAACAATATATGTAGGAAGGCCTACACGCATGCAGAATCCCAGATTGCATGCCAGCCACTCTGATAATATAATTTGACCTCAATGGAAAACTGTTCAACTCCATGGCTGAAATCATTTACTAAAGGTAAGATAATATTCAAGATAAGATCCTAGGCAAAATGCTAAGACTATTAGAGATTTCTGTTATGTAAATAGGGTTTTTATTTGTCAAATGACTATGCATTGTTATATTAATTTTTAAATTCTTAATATATTTGAATAATTTTGATGGAAAAGATAATGTAAATATATGGTACACAAATTAATTTCTTCTTAGTTACCCACACTCACAAAAAAGGACAGAGTGGCCTGGCAAGGTTTCACACCAAAACTCTGCTGCCAACTCATTACAAACATCAGAATTGCAGGCCTAGATCCAAGAGAGTATCCGAACACCACATCCTGGCAATGCTACTAGAGGTCCTCCAGATAGATATACTTTATAAATCTTTTTAAAAATGACATTTGTAACATTGCGTTGCCAATGTTTTTAAATGTCTCTATCTACTCCACTAAATCATGATCTTAACTTGAAGGCAGAGACCATGTCTTATTCACTTTTATAAGCAACTCAGTACCAAGAAGAGTGCCTCAATAAACATTTGTTGAAAGAATGATTACATTTTTAAGTATGAAAGATTCCTATAAGTAAATCTTAACAGCAAATTTCCTCAAGTAGAAAACTGTTACTGATGACACATTATGTTTAATGTATTCCAGAAAGTCACAAACCCATTTCATAGTGAAGTAAACTTCTATTATATCAAGAAAGGCACACAGTATCAGTTATTCTAATGCCCATATTAGTTTAAACTAAGCCTTTCACCATCTGTTCCAACTTTTAACCATGAATACAGAACACATTTCCCTATTACATTTCTAAAATGTAATATATAAATGATTTAAATACAGTTATGCACTCATGAAGTAATGTTGCATGCAGCTGGTATTAAGCTCGCTTATATTACAAATAGAAGTGAAGGAGAAAGACTACTTATCCCTGACACAGAGGGTTTCATGCTGTATAAGTTTTTGTAACAGCAAAGGAAGGTCAAGTCTTCACCATAGTACAAAATTGACTTTTCTCAGTAATGAAATTCATTTATAAACCATAGCACTCTTTATGTGTGGGTATGTGTATTTTGATAAACCATCTGTTCATGAGTATATTCTAATTTCTCTAAGAAATTCACTAAATTCTGTGAAGTCCTTAAATAATGAACATTTGTGTCTTTATTGAACTTCTCAATGTACTTTGTGAGCCTTTATTGATTTTGCTGCAGATTCTTCACATTTAGGAATAAAGGCCTAGTAAAAGAGTTATTCACTAAGACCAATTAATATTTAGTCATCAATATGATCATTGGTAAAATGTCATTTTTAAATTTAACAAATGTGTTTATTTGGTCTCTCTACTTTGGGAACTTGCTGTAGAAAGAATTAAAACTAAAACCAAAATTAGTACTTTCATGCTGTTTGTCATTTCTATATCCATTTCCCATGATAGACACTTGAATGACTTGAAATCTATTATTTTCTAGAGAGCTATATTCATGAAAAGGACAAGAAACATAATAAATATTTATATTTTAAGGTGTTCAGGAAAAGGAAATTGACAAGAAACGTGTCAAAACTTTAAAAACCTGTTTGCATAGTACTAAGATAGCATGTTTTCCTTTACTCCCTTTCTCCTCACCTGGGTCCAAAAATAGGATAGCAAATAATTGCCATTGCTGTGCAATTAGGAAAGCACATTATTTTATTAAAATTTTATTGTGATTCAGGTGAAATTTTACAAAAGCAGATTCATTTTACAGTCAACAGTTCATATACATTTTGTTTTGTGACACTGATTCCAATCACCACAGTGTAACAGCTCTTTTCCCCCTTCCCCCTTGTGGTTACCTTTTCCTTGTGTCCTTTCTACCTATGCATTCCTGCCTCCCTAGCTTTCTCCCTGTGCAAATGCTGCTCTTTTGATCTCCCATGGTTGATTATTCTAAGGAATACATCTCCATGGTGTAGGTGTTCAGGACTATTTATTATTTGGCTGTAAGTTAACTATTGGAGTGACTATTTATTATTTGGCTGAAAGTTAACCATTGGAGTGAGTCCAATTCCAGTCCTGAAGGGTAACTTGGAGCCATAGTCTCAGGAGTTTCACTAGTACATATCAAATCAATAATCTTGGTCTTTTTTTTTTTAATCTTGTTTCTTATATTTCTTTCACTCTATCCAGAATCTCCAATGTCATCTAGCTCTTCTGGTCTGAGGGTCACATAGGCTGAGATGCTCATGGTCCATTAGTCCTTTGGGCTGTTTTCATGTGTCTTTGATTTTCTTCACTCTTCTTTGCTCTGGATGAGGAGACACCAATTGTTGTATCTTAGATGGCTGATTGCAAGCTCTTAAGACCCCAGACACTACTCACTAAAGTAGGATGTAGAACAATGTGTTTGTGTACTATGTTGTGCCAGTTGAGTTTGACGTCTTCCATGATCAGTAACCCTCTCCATCAAGGTATTTTGTTGTGGCTAAAATGTTATCATAACCTTGTCCCCTATTAGATAGGTACTGCATATGAACATTTTTGTAGCATGTAGGAATAACATCTGCCCAACCTTGTATGGTCATGGGTATATTCTCATTCACCCATCCATACCTGATTTTCTTGCCTGTCTACTTATGTATTCACCTCTAGATTAGTATTTGTTATTACAGAAAATGCAATATGGTGCATGTAATAGTATTTATTTTTATTTATTGTACCTTTTGTGCACCACTCTGTGTCTTCCATTTCCTTAGTGTTATGGGTCTGTTCAAATTTTCTACCCTAATCTGTGCTACTTTATGTAGGTCTTGTGTTTCCAGAAATTTGTCCATTTTTTCCAGGATTTCAAATCTGTTGGAATGCAGTTCTTTTTCTTTCTTTCTTTCTTTTTAATTGTGATAAAAACATAGACAAGGCATTCGCCAAAATAACAACTTCCTCATTTACAACTTAGGGACATTGATGATGTTTTTCATGTTGTGCCATATTGTTGCTAGCCTTTTCCAAAATATTCTACCACCTATTTCCACCTATTTATTAGCCTAAACTCAATGCCTCCCCAAAAGAGCTTTCCCTTTCTTCCTCACTCCTACCCC
>NW_006923572.1:43626-44078 GCF_000298275.1 Orycteropus afer afer | reverse complement strand
TCACTGGCTATGCCTCCATGGATGGGGCTGCAGTGGGTGGCAAGTGTCAGCAAATCTATTGGAAATAATCAAAATTACCGTCCCTCATTTGAAGGAAGATTCACAATTGCTAGCGAGATTCCTATCAGCAGCATCTCTCTTAAAATGGCCAACTGAAATCTGAGAACAGGCCCTGTAGTAAGTATCACAAGCTCAGTGAAGGGAAGTCTGTGTGGGACCCGAAGCACGCCTCCCTGCAGGAAGGGGTCTGGGCGGCAGGGAGCGCTCAGGATCCACAGAACCAGGTCCCAATTCAGGAGCCAGTGCAGAGGAGGCCAGGGTTTCCTTACAACCCTGGTGTTTCCAGCCCCAACAAATGTCTTTTCCAATAACCATCACTGTTTCTTCTTTGCAAATTCCTGTTTTTTCTCACCTTTCAAGTATTATCTCAGAACAATTATTCAATTCAGTCT
>NW_006923572.1:9118-9629 GCF_000298275.1 Orycteropus afer afer | reverse complement strand
CTGCAGTGGGTCTCATGTATTACTAGTAGCGGTAGCACATACTACGCAGACTCCATGAAGGGCCGATTCACCATCTCCACAGACAACGCCAAGAACACGCTGTAGCTGCAAATGGACAGTCTGAAAGTCGAGGACACGGCCCTGTATTACTGTGCTACAGACACAGTGAGGGGAAGTCGGTGTGAGCCTAGACAAAAACCTCCCCTGCAGAGATACTGCTGGGCAGCAGGGGGCGCTCTAGACCTGCTGTGCTCAGATCTAGGAGCAGGTGCAGCTGTAGTTTACAGACTGGTTTCAGGTTGCTATCTGGATGTTCTTCTCCATCTCCCAGTTTCCCCAAAATTCTCTATTTTTATGATTCTGTGCCTTCCCCTGACATCTGTGAATTTAAAAGTTACACTATAACAAGGGTAAGCATTCATACATCCAGAAAAGCAGTCTGTCCCCTGTGGAGGGAAAGGACTCTGCCAGGATGCCCAGCAGTTCTGGGGAAGCTGAGGGGAATCTCTGG
>NW_006923572.1:5635-6620 GCF_000298275.1 Orycteropus afer afer | reverse complement strand
TACATCCAGAAAAGCAGTCTGTCCCCTGTGGAGGGAAAGGACTCTGCCAGGATGCCCAGCAGTTCTGGGGAAGCTGAGGGGAATCTCTGGGCTCTTTCCCAATCACACTCAGGACAGGTCGAGTTCGTGGTTAGCACTAACACTTAAGCACTCGACTACTCGCTCTGAGTCTGGAGGTTTGAACCTACCCAGGATTGGCTTGTGACAGGCCAAGTTATCTCCCTTTGAAAGGTCAGACTTAGGGCTGAGTTCTCAGTGCTGTTTCAGAATTAGGAAACTCTCTGGGATTCAGGTCAGAGCATGAGAGTGGCTAGGTTAGAGTCAGCGATATATAAGATCAGAATGCAGTCACATGTGAAGTCCATGTGCTGGAATCCCTCCTCCTAAGAGTGTGCCCATCAGACTCAGGACTTATCTGAAGTTTCATTTCCTTCTAGTCTGTCTCCTGTGTCTCTAGTTCAGCAAGGCCACCTAATCCATGGTTGTTATGCAGTTTATATTTGGCAGTTAAAATTCTAATATTATCTATAACTTTGTTTAAATCAGTATTCATTCTGTGTCATCCAGGAAGGAAACACTAAGATGAGATAAACTTGGAAAGGATATCATTGGGATGATACCTGTATGGGAGCTCTGGTGAAGTAGTGCCTAAGGTATTTTTCTGCTAACCAAAAGGCTGGCAGTTAAAATCCAACAGCCAGTATGAGAGAAACTGCAGATGTAAGTATAACCACTAGGGGAAAAAGGGAGGGAAGGGTGAGGCAGCCTGGGTGGTCTCTGAGACTCCCCTGTGCAGTCTCTGGATTCACCTTCAACAGTCCTGGCATGAACTGGGTCCGCCAGGTTTCAGGGAAGGGATGTACTGGGTCTCATCCCTCAGTAGTAATAGTGGTTACATATACTAGGTAGATCTGTGAAGGGTCGATTCAGCATCTCCAGAGACAATGCCAGCCTTCTGGTTAGCAGTCCAATGTCTTAGGCATCA
>NW_006923572.1:2540-4273 GCF_000298275.1 Orycteropus afer afer | reverse complement strand
ATCTCAAAACCTACTATACAGCCACAGTAAACAAAACTGTGTGGTATTGCTTTAATGACAGATATGTAGACCAATGGAATAGAATTGAGAACCCAGAAGTAGATCCATCGACCTATAGTCAGCTGATCTTTGACATAGGGCCAAAATCCATTAAATGGGGAAGAGAATGTTTGTTTAGTAAATGGTGCTTGCAGAACTAGAGATCCATTTGCAGAAAAATGAAACAAGATCTGTACCTCACACCATACACAAAAATGAATTCCACATGGATCAAAGACTTAAACACACAAGCATGCTCATATCATCAAGGAGTTTGTTAAACATTCTATGTTAATATGGGTCCTCAGGATGCCAACAGCAGGACAGTGTTCAGGTTGCACGGGTTTTATGAGTGAGAGAAAATTCACAGAAGGCCAGGAATGTTGGGGAGCTGAAAGATAGAATGTCAAGCTGGTCACTAGAAGAGGTGAAGAAAGGGCTAGTGTGGCTGTCCTAAACTGTTGTGCAGTCAAAAGTGGGTCCAGGAAGTCTATCCAGGACTTCAATGTAAAGATTCCCTTCAGAGGAAGGGTGTCCATCTGCAATGGGCCTGATTTAATATTTCTGCTCCTAAAACTTGAGCGTGGGTAGGCCTCTAGCCTTGGGACTTCAGCACATGCAAGGTGAAGGTTTTCAGAGTTCATCCCTTGTTCCATTACACTGCTGGGTCTTCCATCAGGTGAGTGACAGGGACATGGGATGGGTCACAGCATGACCAAGTGTGATTCATGCCAGGTATGCACATACAATTCAACATTAGAAAAACAATCAACATAATCCATTACATAAGTAAAATAAAGGAAAAGAATCACTGGGTCATATCAATAGATACAGAAAAGGCATTTGATATAATTTTTGTTGATTACCAGGGGTGGGAGGGGAGAGGAGAGGAGAGTGCAAAATTTTTAAAAAATGTTTGTTTCCTCTGCCGAGTTTCCCTTGTATTGTCTTTCCTGTATTTAATTGGGGTTAAGGGTTCATGTCATAAAGGCAGAGACAGTGTACGAACTTCAGAAGCGAAAGGGACAAGAAGCAGACTCACCCTGAGCATCAAGTCCCAGGACTCACTTCCCACCTGCCTTCCCCAGAATCCAGAGGTGGGGAGGGACAAACTCTGCTGGGTGGCTCATCTATGTCCACAGGGAGATATCAACGGAAGGGGGAGTCCTTCCCTGCTCATGAACAGGAAAGGATGCGTGTCCCTGAAGTCCCTGGAGAGTTGCCCCGGTCTGTGTCCGTCCTCAGTGTTCACACCACGGGGATTGCACTGATCTGGGATCTCCTTCTTTTCACTGTCAAAGGTCCCGTCCCTCCTGCAGCAGACCAGCCATGACTGTTTCCCGTGGGACTGTCCTCAGGGTGTGTTCTCTGTGTGTCGGTTTCTTGTGCAAAGTTCAGCTGTTGGAATCTGGGAAGATATGAGTCAGCCTCGGGGAATTCTGAGCCTCTCAAGAGAAGCCTCTTGATCCCACTTTACTGAATATGTTCACTGGCTATGCCTTCATGGATGTGGCTGGAGTGGGTGGCAAGTGTCAGCAAATCTAGTGGAAATAATCAAAATTACTGTCCCTCAGTTGAAGGAGGATTCACAACTGCTAGCAAGAATCCTATTAGCAGCATCTCTTTTAAAATGACCAACTGAAATCTGAGAACAGGCCCTGTAGGAAGTATCACAAGCTCAGTGAAGGGAAGTC
>NW_006923572.1:0-1210 GCF_000298275.1 Orycteropus afer afer | reverse complement strand
GATCCATCTTGGGGAGGGCCTTCTCCTTTTTGCTTATCCTCCACTTTACCAGGCATGATAGCCTCCTCCAGGTAACGGTCCCTTCTGACACCAAGACCAAAGTAGGTGAGACAAAGTCTGTCCATTGTTTCTTCCAAGGAGCATCCCGGCTGCACTTCTTCCAGGACAGATTTATTAGTTCTTCTGGCAGTCCAGGGTACCAACTTTATTCTTTGTCAACACCACGACTCAAAAGCATCAACTCTTATTCAAGCTTCCTTATTCTTTGTCTAGCTTGTAGACACATGAAGTCCTTGAAAATACCATGGCTTGGGGCAGGTGCACCTAAGTCTTCAGAGAGATACCTTTGCTCTTCGGTGCTTGAAAGAGGTCTCTGCAGCAGATTTGTCAAGTGCAATACGGTGTCTTGTTTCTTGACTTCTTCCATTGGTGTTGGTTGTGGAAACAAGTAATATGAAATCTTTGACAACTTCAATCTTTTTATCCATTTATTGTGATGTTGCTTATTGTTCCAGTTGTGAGGATTTTAGGTTTATTTTTTTTAATATATATGTGAGATGTAGTCCATACTGAAGACTAGTATTTAACCTTCATCATCAAGTGCTTCAAGACATCCTGACTTTCACAAAGCAAAATTGTATCATCTACTCTCTACCTATGATCACTAAATTTGCTCCCTTTCCAACTGGTTGGCAGTTGTAGCCAGGATCCCTGTAGTTTGATCTCATGGTCATGTATGCTGATATTCTAATGGTCCACTAGCCTTCGAACCCATTGTTTCCATGTGTCTTTAGTTTTCTTCACTTTTCTTTGCTCCAGACAAGGAGAGACCGATGGTTGCCTCTTAGATAGCTACTGGCAAGCTTTTAAGACCCCAGTGCTTAATCATTACAGTAGAGTATAAAACAATATTTTTTGTGTAGTATGTTATACCAATTGAGCTTGACTTCTCTACAACCATTGTCTTTAGCACCTCACTTCCTGGCGTTTGCTTGTGGCTAGGAAGTTATAATGACATTATCCCTTGCTCTGTTACACACACACAAACATACACACACGCATGTATATGGATATTTGTATTTCACATACAAGCACATAAAGAGATATATCATCTACCCAAGTTATAGACTGGGCAAATTTTTGTTCTATTATACATACATTCATCATTCACTGTAGCAACTTCATGGCAACTGACTATAACTACAACAAT
>NW_006923571.1:40802-41926 GCF_000298275.1 Orycteropus afer afer | reverse complement strand
TTTAGCCACTATGCTACCGGAGCTCCTTGGAGGACATTACACTGAGTGAAATAAGTTGATCACAGAAGGACAAATATTGTATTAGTCCATTATTGTAAAAAGTCAAGGAAAGGTTTATATATGGAAGGAAATTTTCTTTGTTGGTTATCAGGGGTGGGAGGGGAAGGGAGGGGAGAGAACACTGTTAGATAGGTAGATACAAGTATTGATTTGGGAGAAGGGAAGGGCAATGTACCAAATGTGAGTGATCAACACGGTGGCATTGAGAAAGAGGAAGACAGAAAGACGATCATGGGAGGTACAAAGATGAACCCTTTCACACGTACTGTACTGACTTGTCAGTGATGTCAAACACTGATCTACGGGTGGATAGATGGGTGGACAGGCTGAATGATTAAGATAGGTGGACAGGGTGAATGATTATGCAAGGAGGAGTGTGCCCATGACCACACATAGGGATGGCAGACAATGTTTCCACAAGTGTATTTGTTTGTTCTATAAGAATTTCCAGGTATATAGTAGAGCTGACAAGGAATAATGTTGCAGTCACTTCCTGGCCACAGCCAGCTACCCAGAGGGAGCAAGTAGTTGGGCCTGTGGGCTCAGAACCATAGTCACAGGGGACATCAAGTTCAATTGGCGTAACATACTACAGAAAAACATTGTTCCACATCCTACTTTGGCAAGTAGCAACTGGGATCTTAAAAGTTTGTAAGCAGCCATCTGGATACAACGATGGGTCTCTCATCATCCAGAGCAAAGAAGAACGAAGAAAACCAAAGATGCCTGGAAACAATTAGTCCAAGTGAGTGGTATACCTTGCGATCCTCAGCCTGTACGACTATGAAAGCAAAAGAACTAGATGGTGCCCAGCTACCACTGTCAACCACTTGGAGAGGGATCTATGTAGGAGATCCTGGATAGACTGAGAGAATAATGTGGAACAAAATTCAAAATCATTTAAAAATATATAAAATAAATAAGGATCAGTTTTGCTGGTCTGATAAAGCCTGATGGAACCCCTGAGACTACGGCCTCTAATGGCCCTTCAGGTCTGGTATTGAACCCACCCCTGCGGCTTCCAGCCAAACAAAAGATAGGCATATGAGCTGAACATTAGGTAG
>NW_006923571.1:0-2125 GCF_000298275.1 Orycteropus afer afer | reverse complement strand
GTATAGCAGGGATTGTGGGGCTGGCGCGGGATCGGGCAGTGTTTCGTTCTGCTGTGCATGGGGTCGCTATGAGTCGGAAACGACTCGATGGCACTTAACAACAACAACACATATGCATGTGAGAGCTGGACAATGAATAAGGAAGACTGAAGAAAGGTTGATGCTTTTGAGTTGTGGTGCTGGCAATGAATGCTAAAAGTACCACGGACTGCTAAAAGAACTAACAAATCTTGGAATCCTGGAAGAAGTGCAGCTGGAATGCTCCTTGCAAGCAAGAATGGCCAGACTTTGTCTCACCTACTTTGGTCATGTTGTCAGAAGGGACCATTTCCTGGAGAAGGATGTCATGCTTGGTAAGGTGAGGGCCAATGAAAGAGAAGGGTCTCAACAAGATGGACTGACACAGTGGCTGTGGTGATGGTCTCAAGTATAGCAGGGATCATGGAAGTGGCGCGGGACCGGGAGGTGTTTTGCTCTGCTATGCATAGGGTCTCTGTGAGTCGGAGACAACTCAATGCAGCTAAAAACAACAACAACTCTACTAACAGAATTATGATTTAGTTTGAGGTAGCAATGAACCCAACTAAACATTACATTTCTCAACACGTTTGAAGCTAGAGTTGGCCAAAAGACAACTCTGGACATTTGAGACATAAACAGAAACCGGCTAAGAATTTCTGTGAAAGTTTTTGCTTTCCTGATATAGACACTGACCTTCCCTCCTTGTCTTTTTCTTATGCCTGTCTGGAAATTGGATGTAATGGCTGGACCTGCAGCAGCCCTACTGTGCACATGATGGAAAGGGCAAGAAAATAGCATATCTTGGGACTGAAATCTAGGAGCCACTGGATACCAGTTTTGTTTTTGTTTTTGTTTTTTTACCTCTAGGCTTCTTGTCCCAGATATTTCAGTGCAGTCTTGAAGAGTACTGCTCTATTGAACTCTACCACCAATCCTGAGACTACTCTATCCTCACATGGTTAAAATAATCCCTGACATTTCACTCAAGTCAATCTCAACCCAGAGCAACCCCTCCATGGGTTTCCAAGGTGGTATCTCTATGGTAGATTGCCCAGTCTTTCTTCCAAGGAGCGGCTGGTGGGTTTGAACCACCAGCCTTCTGGTTAGCAGTCAAATGCCTTAGGCACTGTGCTACCAGCACTCCCAACATTTCACAGCACCTACCAATTGTACAAAATTATTTTACAAATATTACCTCTCTCCTATGAGCCCTGGTGGCACAGTGTTTAAGCACTCAGCTGATAACCAAAAGGTAGTTGGTTCAAACCCATCAGCCACTCCACAGGAGGTAGCAATCTGCTTCCAGAAAGATGACAGCTTTGGAAACCCTTTGGGGCAGTTCTATCTACAATGTCACTACAAGTCACAATCAACTTGATGGCAAGGAATTTGGTTGTGGTTTTATCTCACTCCTAAAACAATTCTGCAGAGCAGTGGGGGTTTTGGGGGGTTTTGTTTGTTTGTTAGTTTGTTTTTTAAGAGCTTGTTTTACATTCAACATCATGCTTACATTTAGTTTCATTCCCCATTCGCCATGTCCAACCCTAGCCCAGTCTCCTCCCCTCCCTACCCTGCAACCCTGTGCCCCTCATAATTGTGCACTCCTGTTTGTCCTGCACTTCCTCAGTTTGAATGTTGGTCCTGTGGTGTCCCATGGTCTATTGCTCTAAGGGATGTATTACCATAGAGTATGTGGGTGCGGCATCCTGGGTTGAGTGGTCTGCGTGTACCTCTTGTTAACTATTGGGCTGAGAGCCCACCTCTGGGGGTGAGTTTTATTCCAGACGCAGATTGTATTCCAGGGCAACAGTATTGGGAGTCTCACCAAATTTCATCTGACCAGTAATTCTGGTCATTATTGAGTTTTTAGATTTTCTTCTATGCTTTCCCTCCCACTCTATCCAGCATCTCCAGATTTAATCCTTTCCTGAGTGGTTGGCATTGATAGCCGGGCACCATCTAGTTCTTCTGGTCTCAAGGGCCATCATGTCCTAGGGCTGATTGCTTCCAAATGCCCTTGTTTTTGGTTTTGTGTGTGTGTGTGTGTGTGTGTTCTTCTTCACTTCCAACGCTAGGAGACCATTAGCTGCATCTTAGATGCAGT
>NW_006923570.1:40884-42036 GCF_000298275.1 Orycteropus afer afer | reverse complement strand
GGGAGCTCTGGTGGTGTAGTGCCTAAGGCACTTGACTGCTAACCAGAAGGCTGGCAGTTCAAACCTACCAGCCCCTCCTTGGAAGGAAGGTTGGGCAATCTACTTCTGTACAGATACCACCTGGGAAACCCAAGGAGGGGTCGCTATGAGTCGGGTCCGACTTGATGGCAGTGCGTTTGGTTTGGTTTATGCACTACCAGGAGGACAAACAATGGGCTCCTCAGCAAAGCAACAGTGGACTCAAAACCGACAATGACCGTGAGGATGACCCGGGACCAGGCAGTGTTTTGATCTGTTGTACGTAGGGTCGCAGAACCCACTCAATGGCACCTAGCAACAGCGACATGTGTGCGACCGAGTGGTTAAGTGCTGAGCTGCTAACTGAAAGGTCAGAAAGATGTGACGGTCCACCTCCGTGAAGATTATAGCCTTGGATACCCCATGGGGCATTTCTCCTCTGTCCAGCAGGGTCACTGTAGGTCAGAATTGCCTCAGTAGCAACAAGAACAGACAAATGTATCGGAATTGACTCAACAGCAACTGACAGCATTGTATCTCACAAACTCTGGTTTGGGGTAAAGATGAAGTGTCTCCTGCTGAGGTATGAACCTGTAAAAATGGTTTTCATCAGTTCACACCAAGGCCCTGGAGCTGAGAAACTGTTCTCTAGAGTCACAGACCGTCAGCAGGTTGCCCTGTGAAACCTACCCCACTCTCGGCTGGAGGATCCGGGCCACTCAGTCACAGGGAAGCAGCCTCGCTTTCCCGGCGAGGCGCAGAGCTGCCAAGCAGGGGTCTCCAGCCACAACTGCTCCATCTGTCTTAGCTCTGTGATTTCCAGGGTGACAGACCCTGGGTCCAATTCTCAGACCAACTCATTGCCATAGCGTCTGTGGTAGTTACGTTTGTGTGTCAGCTTGGCGGGCCTGGTTGAGTGGCTGGGCAGCTGGTGGTAGTTATTCCCCATGAGGAGACTGGCAATCAACTCCTTGGTGGGATCTACCACAAGCAGCTGAGTAGCTGCCTTTGGGATGTGGTCTGCTTCCTGTATATAAGGAGTTCTGAGAATGGTCTCTAGCCTATGGCACGCTTGGACCCTGCATGTAGCCGTGTCATTGCTCAGCAGCCTGCTATGCTCTGCTGACCTGGGGA
>NW_006923570.1:1911-2435 GCF_000298275.1 Orycteropus afer afer | reverse complement strand
TAGGATTGCCCAACCTTCCTTCCGAGGAGTGGCTGGTGGGTTTGAACCGCCAGCCTTCTGGTTAGCAGTCAACCGTGCTAGATAGAGAAGCAAAGGCTAATAAACATTAGGAGTGCCGGGCTGGTGCCAACAGGTAACACGGTCGGCTATTAAGTGGAAGTCTGGCAGCTCAAGTCCACCAAAGTACCTGGCAATCTATGTCCAAAAACTCAGCTATTGAAAACCTAAGGGAACAGAGTTCTACTCTCACAGGGAGCGTCACCATGAGTCAGAATCCACTCAGTGGCAATTAGTCAATAAACATTAACACACCAGGTATGATCTCGTTTTAGCTAAAACAAATTTGCTCAGTTTTTGTCATTATAAAGCACAATTCTGATCTAAATGTGTTTGCTAAGAGAAGACAACTTTTCTTAATAGCTCCAAAGATTGCTGACAAAAACATTTGTTACACAGCTTCATTAGCCATTCAAACCAAAAACCAAATCCACTGCCGTGGAGTCACTTCCAACTCACGGCACCCC
>NW_006923570.1:0-586 GCF_000298275.1 Orycteropus afer afer | reverse complement strand
AAAAAAAGTCTGCCTTGAGCACGATGCTCTTTAAAACTCCATCTCCATGGGATCAAAGTGACAACAGCAACTCGAAAGATTAGACAGGGACCTTAGCGGGCAGTAAATCACGTTAATGAAGAAGGAACAACTCAGAAAAGGAGGGTGAGAATGGTCGCATAACTGGAAGAATGTAATCAACGTCACCGAGTCACACGTGGAGAAACTGTTGACTGGGGTACGTTTTGCTGTATCTATTCTCAGTAATGGGATAAATAAAATTTAATGCAAAAAATGTATGTTATAGGAAACTTCCTTTGTTAAAATGCACCTTACAGCGCAGAAAGAGCACTTGATAAAATTCAACACACATTCGTGAAGAAAGCTCTCGATAAACTAGCAACAGAAAAGAACATCTCCAACCTGACAAAAGACATCTATAAAAAACCGACAGCTGACATCCTACTCAAGGCTGAAAGACGCAACACCTTCCCCCCGAGATCAAGAGCAAGGCAAGGATGTCCGCTCTCTCACCAGTTCTACTTGACACTGTGCTAGAGGTACTAGTCAGAAGCTCTGGTGGTGTGGTGGATAAGGCATTTGGCTG
>NW_006923569.1:41515-42071 GCF_000298275.1 Orycteropus afer afer | reverse complement strand
GATCCCTGCTAAACCTGAGCCCATCATGGCAGCCACTGTGTCAATCCATCTCGTTGAGGGCCTTCCCCTTTTTTGTCAACCCTCCACTTTACCAAGCATGACATCCTTCTCCAGGGAATGGTTCTTCCTGACAACATGACCAAAGTAGGTGAGACGAAGTCTGGCCATTCTCGCCTCCAAGGAGCATTTCAGTGCACTTCTTCCAAGATAGATGTGTTAGTTCTTTTAGCAGTCCCTGGTACTTTCAGCATTCTTCACCAACACAACTCAAAAGAGTCAACTCTTCTTCGTCCAGCTCTCATATGCATAAGAGGTGTTTGAAAATACCATGGCTTGGGTTAGGTGCACCCTAGTCTCCAAGGAGAGACATCTTTGCTCTTCAGCACTTGAAAGAGATCTTTTGCAGCAGATTTGCCCAATGTGATATGTCATCTGATGTCTTGACTGCTGCTTCCATTGGTGTTGACTATAGAACTAAGTAATATGAAGTCCTTGACAACTTCAATCTTTTCTTCGTTTATTGTGATGCTGCTTATTGGTCCAGTTGTGAGGATTT
>NW_006923569.1:3746-4248 GCF_000298275.1 Orycteropus afer afer | reverse complement strand
TTTTCCAATAATAGATCAGACAGGGTTTCACTGCTATTCATAAGGTTTTCACTGGCCAATTCTTTGATAAAATGGATGGCCCCTTGCTTCTTCCAAGTCTGTCTTAGTTTGGAAGCTCCATTGAAACCTGTCCACCATGGGTGACCCTGTTGATGTTTGAAATACCGGGGCATGCAGAGCCTCTAGCCCCATAGCAACACGCAGGCCACCACAGTATGACAAAGTGACAGATGAGTGGTGGCATATATACATATAACCAACCAAAACCAGTCGTCATTGATTCAATTCCGACTCATAGCTCCTCATGTGTGTCAGGGCAAAGTTGTGCCCTATAAGGCTTTCCATGAGTGATTTTTTAGAAGTAGATGACCACATCTGTCTTCTAAGGCACCCCTAGGCCAACTCAAACCTCTGACTTCTCCATTAGCAGCCAAGCATCTCAACCACTTATACCACCCAGGGACTCGCTCCAAACTCAACTCCTCCAAAAATAATTTTTAAA
>NW_006923569.1:0-2536 GCF_000298275.1 Orycteropus afer afer | reverse complement strand
TGGTAATGCATGAGGTGCACTGGCAGGCGCTGAACCTGGGTCTCCCACAGGGAAGGCAGGAATTCCACCACTGAGCCACCACGGCGGCATCCGCACGAAGTGGATCAGACCACACAGCAACACGTGAGGACCTAGTGTCTGTTTGTTTGTTTCACTTTGTGCTGTGATTTGAGTGACAGTTTACAAAGCAAATTGGTTTTCTGTTCAACAATTCATGCACATTTTGTTTCGTGACATTGTTTACAATCCCCACAACGTAACACCGCTCTTTCCACTTCCTCCCTGTGGTTACCTTTTCCATTCATCCTTCTTTCTTCTCCCTTCCTTCCTTCTGAGCTTTATCCCTGGGCAAACGCTGGCCTTTGGACCATGTCTGGTGGATGGTTCTAAAGCGTGTGTGCCTCCCTGGGGTTACTGTTCACCTTATAGGCCCATCTATCAATTACTTGAAAGTTGAGCCATGGAGGACTTCAGTTCCAGGCTTGAAAGGTGACTAGGCCACAGACTCAGGGGTTCCACCAATCTCCATCAGACCAGTAAACCTGTCTTCTTTATTATTTTGACTTTTGTTCCACGTTTTTCTCCCACTCTGTCCAAGCCACTCTATTGGTATTCCTTTCAGAGTGGTCAGCAGTGGTAGCCAGGCACCATCTAGTTCTTCTGGTCTTAGGATCGTGAAGGACTCGGTGTGTGGACTGTGGAACCACTGGGATTGAAAGGGGAAAGGCAGGGGCCTTTCAAATCAAGAGCATTGCAGAAAAGTCAGACAAGAAGCCCGACATCTCAGATTCCTCATCTGGCCAAGCTGGGATTCAGCCTCCACCGGTCTTCTCAGCTGAAATGATAAACCCTTTTCTGCTCAAGCTGGACAGGCCATCATTGGCTGCTGAGTTCTTTTAATAGCAGCCAATTCCAAGGCTTCCTCCCACTTGGGAATCTGCATTCAGCTCTAGGCAGAGAAGGTAAAACAGAGGCAAAGAGACCGGGCCAGCTCCAAAAACCTGGAGCCTGTCCAAAGGGCCGAGGGCAGACTCTGCTTCACAGCCGAAGCAAAGTAAGCTAACCACCAATACGGTGACATGCCCCATGGAATCAGCCAATCACATCAGTGCTTCTCTCACCGATGGGGAGGAGCCAGAAAGGGTGGAGAGAGACAGTGACACTCCCATTCCAGCTAATCCCCAAGGGGACAGCAGTGATGCTGGAATTTCCTTCCCCTGTAGGCCAAAGAGGGAAAAACGATGAGCTGCTAACCAAAAGGCTGGGGGTTCAAGTCCAACCAGAGACACCTTAGAAGAAAAGCCTAGTGATCAACTTTAAAAAAAAAAAAAATCGGCCAAGAAAAGGAGCCCGGTTGTACCCTGACACATGGGGTCACCAAGCATTGGCATCAACTCAAGGCCAACAGGTTTCTTTTATGCGCAGTGCCTGGTACAGAGTGGGTGTCATTAGTGTCTGTTGAACTGAACTCTTGTTATAACTATATATAACATATAATATATATATATATATATATATATATATATATATATATTCTATAGAAGCTATTAGCAAAAGCCGTCACACAACAAGATGGAAAACCAGCCACCAAACAGAAAAGGAAGAAGGAAAAAAAATCAAGCAATAATGGCTTTGAGCTCTTGCCACACAGGGCACCAGCCCAAGTTTGGGCGGTTTTTATACCCCCACCATTCTGCCTCCTAACAGACTGGCTTTGGCTGCAGAAGCCTCCCTCTGCCTGACAGCAAGCCAGTTTGTCTTTCTCTAAATGTGCACTATTTCTCCCCAGGTTACAAAGCAGCAGCATCTATCCATCGCCACCTACCGTGGTCCTGTGGCCAGGTGCCAGGGCTCATTTATCTCCATAGTATATTTCCAAGGGACAAGTGAAATAACATCCTCATAAATCTGCAACTACCACCACTTTCAGTGCTGGATCCTGTTGGTAGATTCTTCTGCGTGTTGAGCATCTTGTGATGAGCTTGACTATAGACTTCCATGATGAGGAGCAAGGAGGAGGGACGATGCCCTACCAATCAAGGAGCAAGAACTGGAGTTCCCAGAGCAATGCAATGGTAGCTGGTGGCCATCAAGTCGACGCTGACTCCTCGCGACCGCGCGTGTGCAGAGCAAACGGAAGCTGTGACCTCCCAGGAGCACACTGTCAAGCCTGTCTTCCAAGGGTGGGTTTGAACCGCCAATCTTTCAGCTAGTAGTTGAGTGCTTAACTGTTTGAGCCACCCAGGGGTGAGCAGAAAAGAGGAAGGATGAAGGAAAGTGAGAGCAGTGACATGTGACATGACTGAGACCAAGCAGGGAATGACGTGACCCTTGCCATGACCCCAAATGTCCAGTCAAGTCAATAGAACCCAGCACTGCTTGGTGCCAGTGGTTTATGCTTCTGGAATTCAGAACAGAAGCTGAGCTTCACAGCAGGTCAGTGCGTGGGGGAGAGAGACAGCAGGCATAGACTGGGGTGCCCAGAGGCTGGGGTGGCTTGGTTACTAAGCCCCCACCCAGTCGTAGCAGAAAGGTC
>NW_006923568.1:42808-43574 GCF_000298275.1 Orycteropus afer afer | reverse complement strand
CTGGGTGTCCCTGCGTTGTCTCTCCTCACCTGTAACCCTGGGGCTGACTGCTCTTCTGTCCGGGTTCAAGGCTTTTATCCCCTTTCTCCTGCTCTACCGGCCTGCTACTCTGGGCGGGCCTGAGTTTCCCCTCCTCACCTAATCCCTTCGGCTGATTGCTCTTCTGTCCAGGTTCAAGGATTTTATCCCCTTTCTCCTGCTCTTCTGGCCTGCTACTCTGGGCGTCCCTGCGTTGTCTCTCCTCACCTGTAACCCTGGGGCTGAAACCCTAGGCATCAATGAGCTGAAATCGACTGGTTTTGGCCATTTTGAATCAGACAGCCATATGATCTACTATGCCGGTAATGATAGTTTAAAGAGGAATGGCATGGCATTCATAATCACAAAGGATGTTTCAAGATCTGTCCTGAAGTACAATTCTGCCAGTGATAGGATAATATCTATGTGCTTACAAGGAAGACCTGTTAATAAGGCTATTATTCAAATTTATGCACCAACCACCAAAGCCAAAGATGAGGAAAGTGAAGATTTTTATCAACTTCTGCAGTCTGAAATTGACTGAACATGCAATCAGGATGTGTTACTTATCACTGGTGACTGAAATGCAAAAGTTGGAAACAAAGAACAATCACTGCTAATTGGGAAATTTGGCCTTGGTGACAGAAATAATGCCAGAACTCGCATGGTAGAATTTTGCAAGACCAACTACTTATCATTGCAAACACCTTGTTTCAACAACACAAATGGTGGCTGTACACGTGGACTT
>NW_006923568.1:42195-42708 GCF_000298275.1 Orycteropus afer afer | reverse complement strand
GAACTCGCATGGTAGAATTTTGCAAGACCAACTACTTATCATTGCAAACACCTTGTTTCAACAACACAAATGGTGGCTGTACACGTGGACTTCACCAGATGGAACACAAAGGAATCAAATTGACTACATCTGTGGCAAGAGGCCATGGAAAAGCTCAATATCTTCAGCCAAAACGAGGCCAGGAGCTGATTTTGTAACAGACCATCAACTGCTCGTTTGCAAGTTCAACTTGAAGTTAAAGTCAATTAAAACAAGTGCAAGAGAGCCAAAATATGATCTTGAACATATCCCTCCTGAATTTAGAGACCATCTAAAGAATAGATTTGATTCATTGAACACCAATGACTGGAAACCAGAAGCATTGTGGGATGACATCAAGATCATCATCCATGAAGAAAGCAAGAGGTCATTAAAAAGACAATAAAAGAAGAGAAGACCAAAATGGATGACAGAAGAGACTGAAACTTGCCCTTGAGCAGAGAGTAGCTAAAGCAAATAGAAGAAATGACAAGA
>NW_006923568.1:38091-41005 GCF_000298275.1 Orycteropus afer afer | reverse complement strand
TATGAAGAAAAATGTGGCATCAGGATTGGAGGAAGAATCATTAACAACCTGAGATATGCTGATGATACAACTTTGCTTGTTGAAAGTGAGGATGACATGAGGCACTTACTGATGAAGATTGAAGAACACAGTCTGCAGTATGGATGACATCTCAATATAAAGAAAACAAAACTCACAACTTTATTCCCAATAAGCTGCATCACGATAAATGGAGAAAAGATTGAGGTTGTCAAAGAATTCACATTGCTTGGTTCTACAATCAACGCCAATGGAAGCAGCAGTCAGGACATTAGATGACGTGTAGCACTGGGTAGGTCGGCTGTGAAGGAACTCTTTCAAGTGCTGAGGAGCAAGGATGTCTCCTTGAGGATTAAGGTGTGCCTGACACAGGCCATGATATTTCCAATCACCTCGTATACATGTGAGAGCTGGACAGTGAATAAGGAAGACCAAAGAAGAGTTAATGCTTTTGAGTTGTGGTGCTGGAGAATACTGAAAGCACCATGGACTGCTAAAAGCACTAACAGATCTGTCCTGGAGGAAGTGCAGCCAGAATTCTCCTTGGAAGCGAGAATTGCCAGACTTTGCCTCACCTACTTTGGTCATGTTGTCAGAGGGGACCATTCCCTGGAAAAGTATGTCATGCTTGGTAAGGTGGAGGGTCAATGAAAGAGAGGCAGGCCTTCGAGAAGATGGAATGACACGGTGGCTGTTACTGTGGGCTCAAGTATCACAAGGATCATGGAGCTGGTGTGGGATCGAGCGTTATTTTGTTCTGCTGTGCGTGGAGTCACTGTGAGTCAGAAATGACTCTATGCACCTAATAACAACAACAACATCTGCATCAGCACAGACCACCTGTAACTCAGGCAGGAGAGGAGGTGGCAGTGGGACTTGTGCCATGTAGCACAGATATCAGGCATCTCTCGAAAGGGAGGGGAATAAAGGGAATCCTTCAGGATGATGGCTTACACAGGGCCAGTACTTGGGGGGGGGAGGTTTTAGTTGTTACTCTGCAGGCTGACTTTTCACTGGGTATCTCTCATGTAAATGGCTGGGTATTGCCACGTGCAAGCAGTCACTGAACTACTTCCAGCTTCCTTCCTTCTTTGAGGTGCTAGAGTTCATGCCTGCCCTTTTGTTCCTCTCCCTTTTACTCTACAAAAGTGCATTCTTTGTCTGTTCTGTCTCAGGCTCCATTGATTCAGTCTGCCTCAATTTGCTCTAGTAGCACTTCCCTGTTTTTCCCTGGCTTTAGAGCTACTCTCCTACATTTTACCTTTTTTGGAGTGCCCTGTCCTAGGACATGACCATCCCAGGGTCTTTTCTTTCTGATGTTGTTTACACAGAATCCTTGCCACCAGCAAGGTTCTCTTTGAGAATACTTTCCTGGGTTTCTCACTCAGGGTTGCTTGATGCTGTCCCTAAATGGCTACACTGCAGTGTGTCAGCTGGCAGGGTGCAGTTAGTTAATCCATGAATCTCTGTTTTCTCACTAGTCACATTTTGTCTCTCTTTCCAATCAGTGCTCAGTGTGTTTCCTCAGCTCCCCATTTGATATTCTGGGATTTGAGGTCATTATTTGTGTCTGTATTAATTCATTTCTCGAGTCTTTGTTATAGGAGGTCATTACGGTTCATCTGTCTCAGCCATCATCTTAATCAGAACTCCTGTGGTTTTAATTTTAATTTCTCTAATGGCTAATTGTGTTAGACTTGGTTCTCTAGAGGAACAAAACCAGTAAAGCTTATATATAGAGAGAAAGGGAAATTTATCTTAGGAAAATCGCTCACACACTTATAGAAGCTGGGAAGTCCGAAGTTCTTGTATCAAACATCAAACTGGTGGCTTTTCCCAACTCACGCAACTGCAGGGGCTGAGAAACTCAAGGTTGGCAGGCAGTATACTGGCTGTTGACTCCAACGAATGATGAATCCAAGCTCACGGACAGTTCTAGACAGCACAATAGAATCCCGATCCACAGAAGAGTGTCTCTTTTCCCAGGATGTCCATAAATATACTGGAAGCAGGCCACACCCCCAGGGAAACTCCCTTTCAATGGATTGGCTGCTCAAAGCATATACAACTGATCCCATCATGAGAACAACCCACATAACAATTGCTTAAACCACACAGAATTGTCGTCGAGACAAGTTGACACACAGCTCCAACTATCACACTAATGATTATGAGCATTTTTTTTTCATGTGCTGATTTGTCATTTGTGTAAAATCTTGGTGAAGTATCTGGTCATGTTTTTTAAAGTGAGTCTTTTAAAGTCCCCTTTTAAAGTGGGTTCTTCTTACAGTTTAGATTCAAGAGTTCTTTATATATAGTCTGCTTACAAGTGCATTGTTAGACATGTGATTTGCAAACATTTTCTCCAAGTCTGTGCCTCACCCTTTTATTTTCTTAGTAGTGTCATTGTGAATAGTAAAAACTTCTAATTTTGTTGAAATCTACTTTATCACTTTTTTCCTTTTATTTTTCATGCTTAAGTTACAAAGATTTTTTCCTGTATTTTCTTATAAAAGCTTCAAGGAAGAATCCTTACTTGCCTCTTCATAGCTTTTTTTTATTTTTATGTTTTTGTGATTTGAGTGAAAATTTACAGAGTAAATACACTTTCCATACAGCAGTTCACATACACATCTCATGACATAGACCACAATTTACCACAATGCAACATCTCCCCTCCTACTTCATCCCAATAGTTACCTCTTCCCTGTGTCCATCCCTCCATGCACTCCTGCCCCCTGAGCTGTCTCCCTGTGCATAAGCAGCCCTTCTTCCTCCCATGCTTGTTCTCTCTAAGGAGTGTAGCTACCTCAGGTAAATGTTCAACTCATTTGCCTGTCTATTGTTTGGCTGGAAGCCAGAGGCATGGGTTCAATTCCAGACCCAAAGGGCAGCT
>NW_006923568.1:37170-37659 GCF_000298275.1 Orycteropus afer afer | reverse complement strand
CAACTACTCGGTCCCTCTGGGTAGCTGGCTGTGACCAAGCAGTGACTACAACCTTACCCCTTGTCAGCTCTACTATACACCTGGGAATTCAGATCATTCACATAAACTTGTAGGACCATTGTCTGCCAACCCTATACATGTTCTTGAGTACGCTCCCCACTTCACAGACATACCTAACAGTTTAGCATGTCTACCCTTCTATCCACTCATATACCCATGCTTGCCTTCATTGACAACGCCATACTCTATGTGCACAAGGATTCATGTTTGTTGTATGTACTTCCCACGTACCTCTCTATGTCTTTTTCTTCCTCAATGCCACTATATTGATCACTTACATTTGGTACATTGCCCTTCTCTTCACCCAAATCAATATTTATCACTATCTGTCTAACAGTGTTCCCTACCCTACCCTCCCACACCTGGTAACCAACAAAGAAAATGTCCTTCCATAAATAAACATTTCCTTGACTTTTACAATAACGGACT
>NW_006923568.1:34212-34790 GCF_000298275.1 Orycteropus afer afer | reverse complement strand
TTCTTCTTCAATAGTGCTTTGCTTTTCTGAGGTCTCTTTCTTTCCCATAAAAAAGTTAGTGATTGTTTTTTCCATATCTTTAAAGAACGTTAATGGTATGTGGATTGGGATCACATTGAATGTATAGATTGATTTGGGTAGAACTGACATTTTCACAATGTTCAATCTTCCTGTCCACAAGAATGGGATCTTCTTCCATTTATGTAGATGTCTTATGTTTTCCTGAAGTAGTTTTTTATAGTTTTCTTTGTACAGGTCTTTTATGTCCCTGGTAAGATTTATTCCCAGGTGTTTTATTTTTTTGGTAGCTATTGTAAACAGTATTGAATTCCTTATTCCTTCTTCAGCAATCTCTTTGCTGGTGTAGGGGAATCCAACTGATATTTGGATGTTGATCTTATATCCTAACACGATGCTAAATCTCTCAATTAGTTCCAGCAGATTTTTGACTGATTCTCCTGGGTTTTCTAGTTATAGGATCATATCAGCAAATAGGGATAGTTTGACTACTTCCTTACCAATTTGGATGCCTTTGATTTCCCTTTCTTGCCTTATGGCCCTGGCTAGGACTTCCAGTA
>NW_006923568.1:32722-33483 GCF_000298275.1 Orycteropus afer afer | reverse complement strand
ATAAAATGAGTTAGGGAGGATTCTTTCCTTTTCTATGTTTTGGAATAGTTTGAATAGGATTACTATCAGTTCTTCCTGAATGTTTGGTAGAATTCTCCAATGAAACTCTCTGGGGCAGGACTTTTTTTAGTTGGTAATTTTTTGATGACCTGTTCAATTTCTTGTTTTGTGATGGGCCTGTTCAACTTTTCCACATCAGTTTGTGCTAGTTTAGGTAAATGGTATGTTTCTGGAAATCTGTCCATTTCTTCCAGATTTTCAAATTTGTTGGAGTTCAGTTTTTCACAGTATCCTGATATTATCCTCTTTATGTCAGTTGGTTCTGTTGTGATGTCATCCATTTTGTTTCTCATTCATGTTATTTGTATTCTCTCCTTCTTTTCCTTTGTTAAATTTGCCAGTTGTTTGTCAATGTCATTGATCTTTTATAAAAACCAACTTCTGGTCCTGTTGATTTTTTCTATTTTACTTCTATTTTCTGTTTCATTGATTTCTGCTTGAATCTTGATTATTTCTTTATTCTTGTGACTGTGGGCTTTTCTTGT
Source organism: Orycteropus afer afer (assembly GCF_000298275.1). Classification (NCBI taxonomy): domain Eukaryota; kingdom Metazoa; phylum Chordata; class Mammalia; order Tubulidentata; family Orycteropodidae; genus Orycteropus; species Orycteropus afer. The sequence continues at coordinate 32,938 of NW_006923568.1, read as the reverse complement.
TGTTCTTTTTCTAATTGGTGGAGATGTTGGTTTAAAGTGTTGATTTGGGTTCTTTCTTCTTTTTTGATGTGTGCATTTATTGTTATAAATTGTCCTCTGATCACTGCTTTTGCTATTTCCCAAAGATTTTGGTATGTTGTGTTTTCATTCTCATTTGATTCAAGGAATTTTTTTTTAATTGTGATTTTGGTGAAGATTTACAGAGCAAATTCACTT
>NW_006923568.1:30089-31182 GCF_000298275.1 Orycteropus afer afer | reverse complement strand
GTTATTACCAAATATTTTTTCCCAATCTGCAGGTTCTCTTTTGACTCTTTTGAAGAAGTCTTTGGAAGCACATAAAAATTTAATTTTTAGAAGGTTCCAATCATCTGGTTTCTCTTCTGCTGTTTGTATATTTTGAGTTATGCTTGATAGTCTATTTATGCCATATATTAGGGCTCTTAAATTTGCCCTGATATTTTCCTTGAGGAACTCTCTAGTTTTAGGTTTCACATTTAAGCCTTCGGTCCATCTGGCATTCATTTTTTGTGTATGGTGTGAGGTCCAGATCTTGTTTCATTTTTCTGCAAATCGATCTCCAATTTTGCCAGCACCATTTATTAAACAAACATTCTCTTCCCCATTTAATGGATTTTGGCCCTTTTTCAAAGATCAGCTGACTATAGGTCTATGGATCTATTTCTGAGTCCTCAATTCTATTCCATTGGTCTATGTTCTGTCATTAAACCACTACCAGGCAGTTTTGATTACTGTGGCTGTATGGTAGGTTTTGTGATTCGGCAATGAGACACCTCCTACTTTGTTCTTGTCATTCAATAGTGCTTTGCTTATCAGAGGTCTCTTTCCTTTCCATATAAAGTTAATGATTGGTATTTCCATATCCCTAAAGAATGTTGATGGAATCTGGATTGGGATTGCATTTAATGTATAGATTGCTTTGGGTAGAACTGACATTTTGACAATGCTCAATCTTCCTGTCCACGAGCATGGGAAGTTCTTGCATTTATGTAGACCTCTTATGGTTTCTTGAAGAAGTTTTTTTATAATTTTCTTTGTACAGGTCTTTTGTGTCCCTGGTAAGATTTATTCCCAAGTATTTTATTTTTTTGTTAGCTATTGAAAATGATATTGATATCCTTATTTCTTTTTCAGCAATCTCTTTGCTGGTGTAGAGGAATCCAACTGATTTTTGGATGTTCATCTTATAAACTGCCACAATACTAAATCTCTCAATTAGTTCCAGTAGATTTTTGACTGAGTCTCTTGGGTTATCTAGTATAGGATCATATCATCAGCAAATAGGGATAGTTTGACTTCTTCCTTACCAATTTGGATGCCTTTGATTTCCCTTTATGGC
>NW_006923568.1:27295-28937 GCF_000298275.1 Orycteropus afer afer | reverse complement strand
CTTCCTTCTGGTGACTGTAGGCTTTTCTTGCTGTTCTTTCTCTAATTGTTGGAGCTGTTGGTGTAAAGTGTTGATTTTGGCTCTTTCTTCTTTTTTGATATGTGCATTTATTGCTATAAATTGGCCTCTGATCACTGCTTTTGCTGTGTCCCAAAGATTTTGATATGTTGTGTTTGCATTCTCATTTGATTCAAGGAATTTTCAAATTTCAATTTTGATTTTTTGTCTTACCCAGTCTTTCTGAAGGAGGGTGTTGTTCATTTTCCGAGTGTTTTCTCTTCTCCTGTTGATCTTCCTATTGTTCTTTCTAATTTGATAGCATTATGATCTGAGAAGATGCTTAAGAGTATTTCAATGTTTTTAAATTTATTAAGGCTTGCTTTCTGGCCTAACATATGGTCTATCATAGAAAAAGTTCCATGTACACCAGAGAAGAATTTATATTGTGCTGCTGTTGGGTGAAGTGCTCTATAGATGTCTATAAGGCCAAGTTCATGGATTGTATTCTTTACCTCTTCTGCATCTTTGTTGAGTTTCTTTCCAGTTGTTCTGTCTTTCAAAGAAAGTGATGTGTTAAAGTCTGCCACTATGACTGAGGAGTCATTTGTGTGGCTTTTCAACTCTTAAAGTCTGATTTATGTATTTTGTGGCTCTTTCATTGGGTCCATAGATATTTATTATGGTTATATCTTCATGATCAATTGATCCTTTAATGATTTTATAATGGCCTTATTTGTCTCATTTGGTGGTTTTTGTCTTAAGGTCAATTTGATCAGAAATTAATATTGCCACTCCTGCTCTCTTACAGTTGCCATTTGCTTGATATATATTTTTTCCAACCTTTGATTTGTAATCTATTTTTGTCTTTATCCCTAAGGTGTGTCTCTTGTAGGCAGCATATTGATGGGTTATGTTTTCTTATCCAATCTGCAACTCTCCATCTCTTAAGTGGTGCATGTAATCCATTAACATTCAGTGTAATTATTGACAAGTATGAATTGTTTGCTGTCATTTTGGTATGTGTTTTTTATGGTGTCCCTGGTTTCTTTGTTCCATATTATTTTCTGTGCTGAACTCATTATGTTTGTTACTTCTGTTATCATTTCCTTTGTTGCTTTTGTTTTCGTATTTGTGCTTTTCCTCTTTGTTGTCGTGATATGAAGTTTTATCATTTTTCTTTGATGTTACACTATGATTTACAATTTTCTACCCGAGTTTAGAACAGTCCATTCTATCTGCATCTCTCTTAACTTCTTCACTAATTAGAATTTCTGTAAGTGCACAGTCTTTTCCTTCTTTTTGTTTGTAGTTGTCCTCTCTCGCCAATTGATGTCTCTGGTTCCCTGTTCACAATGTTGTAAACTCATTTTACTTTGGATATGTCCATAACTATGGTTTCTGTGTTATGTCATGTTGTGTGTTAATATTCAGATGTTACTTGCTATTTTTGGTTCTCAGTTCAAAGGACTCCCTTTCGCATCTCTAAGTTTCATCTGGTTTTAACAAATTCCCTTAGTTTCTGCTTATCTGGTAATCTCCTAATTTCACCATCATATTTGAGGGACAATTTTGCTGGATATATAATTCTCGATTGAAAATTTTTCTCTTTCAGGGTTTTATATATACCAACCCCTTGCCTTCT
>NW_006923568.1:0-528 GCF_000298275.1 Orycteropus afer afer | reverse complement strand
AAAATGAAAAGCTTGGGTGAATCACAGAAGCAAACAATCACCAATTAAATGTAAACACAAAAAGGCACAATGTCTTGGAGACAACAGACAATGACAGTCCACATAGAGAAGCAAGATTAACCAGTAGAAACAAGGGAGCAGGATACAGACACAGAACACATCCCCGAGGAAGAGGCAGCATTGGAACTCCCTGATAAGGAATTAAAAAGAATTATATTTAGGTATCTTCAGTGGACTGAGAGACAGATCAAGGAAAACACTGACAAAATTAGGGAAAACACAAAACCCTAGAATAATTTTAAAAGAAAATACAAGAAAAAAAATGACAAAATAAATGAAAAATTAGAAATGATACAAAATCTACTGATAGAAATAAAGAAGATTAATACTAAATTTTCAGAAATAGAAAACACATTGAAAGGGCAAAGGAGTAGAATCAAATCAATGGAAGACAGAATTAATGAGATTGAAGACAAATACCTGAATACTTCTTTGGAAAAGGATGAATCAGAAAAAGGATAAAAACAA
>NW_006923567.1:41035-41954 GCF_000298275.1 Orycteropus afer afer | reverse complement strand
GTGTCCATCCCTCCATGGACTCCTGCCCCCTGAGCTGTCTCCCTGTGCATAAGCAGCCCTTCTTTCTCCCATCTTCTGATTTCTTGACTGCTGCTTCCATTGGTGTTGATTGTGGAACGAAGTAATAAGAAATTTTTGACAACTTCAATCTTTTCTCTATTTATCATGATGCTGCTTATGTGAACAGTTGTGAGGATTTTCGTTTTCTTTATGTTGAGGTGTGTAGACTAAGTGAGCTAATGTTTGTAGATGTTAGCTACAAACTAACGCAAGCTCAGTTCCCTAGTGACAGTATTTTTTTCTGTGGGAGAGATTAGCTATCTCTGGGTACTTTTTGTAGTTAAACAGTTCTTTCCCCCATGGCGACTCCCAAATCCATCACCCCTACTCTTTCCCACCAGTGTGACAATAAGAGACTGCCTCAGCTGTGTACAGTGGGGAGAGAAGACAAAATCCTGCCATTGTGTTAGAATAGAACTAAAGCTGAGTCCCAATTGGTGGTTATTTCATTTTATATTATGTTAACCAGGTGTAATGAGAAGTATGTATGGGGAGTGTGGGGATGTGTGGAGTCAGTGTCTTCTCTTTTGGCTGTGACCTTAAGTTTTTTTCATCCTCTCAAGTTCTCATCCTTGTGTAAGATGAGACCTTTTAGGGTTGCTCTGAAGGCAAAATGCCTGGGGCACTTTAGATAGTAGCTGTAGAGAGCAGCTTGTGTTCCCATCTGTGGCCGTGGGAGGGTAAAAAAGGATTTGTAGAGAAGTTCAGCTTCAGAGCTGTTGAAATTGACTGACCTCATGATGCATTGAAAATGCAGGACTGGTGGGCTTGGGACCATAGTCGCAGGGGACATCAAGCTCAATTGGCATAACATACTATACGAAACATTGTTCCACCTCCTACTTTGGCGAGTAGCGAC
>NW_006923567.1:0-5118 GCF_000298275.1 Orycteropus afer afer | reverse complement strand
TTCTTCTGCCTAGTCCGCCATCTTGCCCCGCCTCTCTGCCGCAAATTTTTGGTGAGAATTCTTCAGCTGTTATTTTAACTACCAGATCACTCAGTCTGTGTTTCTAAAATATCAGTGAAAATTTGCATTCATCTACCTCTTTGAATTTGTTTTTGAAATCTACAGCAGTGTCTAATCCAGATTCTCTCTTTTTCCCACTATTCTACATATATTAATTCATTGCATCCTCACAGCAACTTTATGAAGTAGCTACTATACTATCATTCCTATTTTACAGACAAGGAAACTAAGGCACAGAGAAGTTAAGTATTTTGCTCAAGGAATGACACTAAGAAGTGACAAAGTCAGGATTTGAACCCAGGAAGTTGGCTCCAGAGTCCATGCCCATAGCCATTATAGTGATTTTGCCTTGGAAAAGAGTGCCTCCCCAGCCTCACTGCAGACTCACATGTCTGTTGATTCCTCCACTTACCAAAGACTACTGAGCGCCATTAAGTTTCAGAATTGTGCTAGGTGATGAGGATAAAGGGTAAATAATGCTGGCAAGATCTCTACCTTCTTCTTTTTAAAATTTTATTCTGATTTGGGTGAAAATTTACAGAGCAAATTCATTTCCATGTAGCCATTCATACACATTTGGTCTTGAATGACATTGATTGCAAACCCCATAACATACCAGTTCTCTTCCCACTTCCACCCTGTAGTTACCTCTTTCCTGTGTAGATCCCTACCTTCTTAATGTTTACAGATTGCATAAAAGATCCTCAGTGTCACTCACCATTTTCTGTGCACCCATTATGTCCAGACTCCTCACAATCTTCATTTCATTTCCCCCTCCAGAGCCCTGCAAGATGGATGTTAGCGTTATGGTGAGGCCCATTAGAGCGTAGTTCTGGAGTTGGACTGCCTAGCTTTGCATTTTACTAGCCCTGGCGGAGCAGCAGTTAAGTATTTGGCTGCTAACGGAAAGGTTTGCGGTTCAAACCCACCAGCTGCTCCACAAAAGAAAGATGGCAGTCTGCTTCCATAAAGTTACAGCTTAGGAAACCCTCTGGTGCAGTCCTATAGGGTCACTATGAGTCAGAACTGACTTGATAGCAACAGGTTATATTTATTTATTTATTTATAACATCGGGCAAGTTATTTCAGGACCTTATCTGAGCCTATAGTTTAATAAAGGTTCCTACATCATAGAAGTGTTGTTTTGTTGTTGTTAGGAGCCATCAAGTGGACTTTTTTGACTCATAATGACCCCCTATGACAGAGGAGAACTGCTCCATAGGGTTTTGTAAGCTGTCATCTTTATGGGAGCAGACCACCAGATCTTTCTCCCAAAGAAGTATGCCTTTTCTCCATTTGGTTAGATATGAGGAATAAATGTAAAGCACTTAAAATGGCTTCAATAATCGTATTATTCTTGTTTTTTAGATGAATAAACAGGATCATAGAGATTAAGTCCCTTGCCCAAAATCATAGCTAAGAAGGGACAGAATGGCATCCCAACCCAGGCCCATTCTCTCCAGGGCAGTATGGGAACTGTGATAGGGTTCTAAATGGGCCACGGAGATTGTCCCAGACAGAAAATGGCCTTCTGCCCAGCACAGTGTATGCAAGAGATTCCCAGCCAATTCTAGGCAGGAAGGCCAGCCATTATTCTGTACCACCTTTATTCTGTACTCTCAGAGACTCTTAAAAAGATGGTTGTTCTGGGTACCTAGTGCCACTCTGACAGGAGTATATGGCTTGAACAAACAGGAGTTATATTCTCTTACAGTTTGGAGGCTTTAAGTCCAAGTTCAAAGTGCCAGGCTCTGAGAGCTCTAAGGGCTTCAGCTCTGCCTCCTGCTCCCAGCCCACTGGAGCCAGAGGCTTTTCTTCACTCAGACAGCTGCTGCCTGCTGAGACTGACAAACCCAAGGTTGATAAGTAAAAAGACAGTCCCGATGTTATCAAACCACACGACAGACCATTCATTCACGTCCATTGAAAGTCCCAAGATAGGCAGAGCATGGCAGGCTGCTGAATGACAACTCGGCTACACGTAGGGTTCAAGCATGCCATAAGCTAGAGACCATTCCCCAAGACTTCTTATGTATGGGAAGCAAACCACATTCCTAAAGCAGCTCCTCAGCTGCTCACAGTAGATTCTACCATGGAGTTGATTACCAGTCTCATCATGGGGAATACTACATCCAGCTGCCCAGCAGCTCAACCAGGCCCAGCCAAGTTGACACACAAACTTAACTACCACTTAACAAACTTAACTAGTGGCATTGTGGGTTGAATTGTGCCCCTGACAAAAGATATATTGAAGTCCTAATGCAATAACTATGAATGTGACCATCACTGGAAATAGAGTCTTTGTAGATACAGTTAAGCTAACAAGAGGTCATACTGAGGTAATTGTTGTTAGGTGCCATTGAGTCGATTTGGACTCATAGTGACCTCATGTGACAGAGTGGAACTGTCCCATAGGATTGGTTTTTTGTTGTTGTTGTTTGTTTGTTTTGCTATAATCTTTATGGGAGTAGATTACTAGGTCTTTCTCCCAAGGAGCTGTGTGTGGATTTGAATTGCTAGTTAGTAGCAATAAGGTGCTTAACCATTTGTACCACCAGGACTCCTTCTACTCGGGTAGGGTGGGCCCTTAATCCAACATGACTGATGTCCTTATAAGAAGAAGCGAACAGACAGACACACATAGAAGATTGTTATGTGAAGATGGAGGCAGAGATTGAAGTGATGTTGCCACAAGCCAAGAAACATGGGCTACCAGAAACTGGAAGAGACATGGAAGGACCTTCTCCTGGAGCCTTCAGAGAGAGCTAACACATGCTGACACCTTGAATTCAGACTTCTGACCTCCAGAAAGAATGCATTTCCCTAGTTTTAAGCCCCCCACTTTGTGGTACTTTCTTATGGCAGTCCTGGGCGACTAAGACAGATGGTCTCACTCTGAAAGGAGCTAAAACCAGGATGCGTGCAGAAGATTACAAGCTGACTGTGCTGGGCTGTCACAATGACATTTTCAGGGGCAGATTTCAAGAGGTCCCAACCAAGTGTCACCAGCCAGGAACTTAGAGGCCTCTGAATTTGGTCCTGCATCTGGGGAAATCCAAGCTTGCAGCCTGGGCCATAAACGTTCTGTAGATCCAGCCACATTGACTCTAACTTGGAATTTCTGTCAGACTCGTGTCTGCCTATCTTGCAGGTGTTTTACATCTTAGAGCTCGGTGTCCTGGCAAACCCAAAGCACTTTTCCCTCTGGAGAAGTCTGCCAAAGTCTCTGAGTTGAAGTTTCAGAGATGACAAATCCAGGGACTGGAGTTGGGCAGCATTCTGAGCAAGAAGGTTTGTGTTCAGAGGAATTCTAGCAGTCCTCGGGGACATCTGGTCTGCTTTGCATCTGCTCTTCCAGGCCAGCCTGCATTCTTCCATGTGGAGAGTGAGAGCTACAGCAAAGGGCCTGGAAACACCGAGGCCTCACTGATCTTTGCCTCCCGCTTCTGCCCCAAGTTGGACGACCTTGACTGAGATATCTGATGTGTCTGGGCATCCTCACCCCTTCTGTAGACAGCTACAACAGGTCCTGCCAGGCTTGGGATTTACATACCAGGGGCAGAAGAAACAGGGTAACAAGACAAGAGCCCTGATTCCAAGGCAAAGGAGATCTCCACTACCCTAGTATTGGCTATTGTTAGTTGCTGTCAGTTGATTCTGACTCATGGCAACCCCACATAGAATCTTCCTTAAAAACTCCCTGAGATCTTTGCTCTTCCATTAGTGACTCCTTGAGGATAAGGATTGTGTTTTCTGCCATTGGGCTCCTACTTCTAAATGTATGTCAATTTCTGTCTGGGGCAGAATTTATCACCTCTTTGGGCCCCAGTTGCACCAGATCAGCATTTTCCAGACAAACTTAATCAATAGAACCCCCCCCCCAATACCACCCCCAAGAAAACAAAACTCACTGTAGTGGAGTCTATTGGACTAATAGTGACCCCTCCTTGGGTTTCCAAGGCAGTATCTCTACTGAAGTAGATTGCCCAGTCTTCCTTCTGTGGAATGGCTGGTAGATTTGAATCACCAGCCTTCTGGTTAGCAGTCAAATGCCTTAGGCAGTATGCCACCAGAGCTCCCATAGACCCACCCATTAAAGAGGAAGTTGTGATGTAGAACCAGGAGAGGGCAGAGGGGTAAGAAGGTAACCAGTAAACCGGTTACAATAGAGGCAACTCTGACTCACATGGCAGAGTAAAACTGAGCTCCATAGGGTTTTCAATGACTGATGTTTCAGAAGTAGATCATCACGCCTTTCTTTCAAGGCACTTCTGGATGAACTTGAACCTCCAATCTTAAAGTCAGCAGCTGAGTGCATTAGAAAAGTACAAAGTCTACTTTGTACTACTCTTGGGTGAAGGGGGCAGAGAGGAAGTAGGAAGGGAGAGAAGTGGGCCTGAGTCAAGAAAATATACAAAATGAATGTACAATTGCAACCAAGAGAAGCACTGTGAAGCTCATAAGAATGGAGGGATTTTCCTTAGAAGGCCAGAAAACAGCTTCCTTGGGCAACTGAAATTGGAAGGTATTAATGTATGCTTTCTGAATACTCTCAAATCACTTTTGATTCTGTAATGTTCTTAAGGCATACATGTATAAGTCACTATTATGTAGACTTTTATAAAGCTTTTTACACTGTTATGTTGTTTTTTTTGTGTATGTGATTTGGGTGAAAATTTACAGAGCAAATACACTTTCCATACAGCAGTTCACATACACTTTGTCTCATGACATTGACCACAATTTAGCACAATGCAACATCTCCCCTCCCACTTCCTCCCAATAGTTACCTCTTTCCTGTGTCCATCTTTCCATGCACTACGACCCCCTGAGCTGTCTCCCTGTGCCTGAGCAGCCCTTCTTTCTCTCAAGTTTATTCTCTCCAAGGAGTGTATCTACCTCAGGTAAATGCTCAACTGATATGCCTGTCTATTGTTTGGCTGGAAGCCCCAGGTGTGCGTTCAATTCCAGACCTGAAGGGCAGCTAGGGGCCATAGTCTCAGTGGTTCCACCAGGCTCCATTGGGCCAGCAAACCTGTTCCCCGCTTTTTTTTTTTT
>NW_006923566.1:40561-42065 GCF_000298275.1 Orycteropus afer afer | reverse complement strand
CGAAGCATCCCCGCCCTCTGCAGCCCTGTCCCTCTGCCTGAGCCATCTTGCATCCACGTGGGGTCTGTGCACTCTCTGGCCACCCCACCCATGTGTGTGAGGCCCCAGGGACCCCTCCATGCTGACAGCTGCTACGGGGTCTCACTCACAGCCCAGTGGTGTGGGTGTGGTGTGTGTTTTGTGGGTGTGGTGTGTCAATGTGTGTGTGTGTATGTATATAGAGAGAGAAACAGATACATGTATGTATATATGTTTGTGTTTTGCTGTGATGTTGAACAGGATTCGGTGGACCTTCCAGACTACATGTATGTATGTGTGTACACACACACACACACACACTGACACACCACATCCATAGTTTTCTAACTCACCCTGGGGTGCCTTGGAAGAAAGACCTGCTGACCTGCATCCAAAAGCTCACCCCTTGGAGCCGTCTACTCTGCACACAGAGATCCCCATCATCAGAATCTACCTCAGGCCAGTTAACAACATTGCTACGGATGAAGCTGTAGGTGGCAGAAAAAATTAAGACCTCAACCACTAACTGAAAGTTGGTGGTTCCAATCCATCCAGAGACATCTTGAAGGACAAGGTCCCTTTGGGATTAACTGACTTCAAGTAACAACTACCGGACGCCCTGTAACAACTACAGCAACAGTGAGGTGCGGGCTGCACCCTGCACCTTCCCAGCGTTGAGAAGATGTGTGAGAACAAGGTGGGGGTGAAACGTTCCCCATATGCCGGCAGGGCACACACTGGGGTGGGCGTTTCCACAATGATAGCATTCATTGCAGGCACGAGGGAGGGACCACCAGACTCCAGACCATTCTGCAGCAAGGGCCTGGCTGCCTCCTTCCAGCCCGGGCCGTGACCACCGCCAGAGAAGCTAGGCTTCCCCCAGCCAATGTGCACTGAGACCAGCCCATCTCAACTCATTGTGGGAAAAATAAAATAAAATAAACGGTTGCTATATGGTTGCCATCAAGTTAGCTCTGCCTGACGACCATTCCCTTGCGTGTCAGAGAAGAACTGCGGTCCACAGGGGTTTTCATGCCTCTGACTTTATGGAAGGAGATTGCCAGGCATTTCTTGCGAGTTCCCTCTGGGTCATTTGAACCTCCCACCTTTCAGTTCACAGCCGAGTGCGCCCAGGGCTGAACCGCTGCCACTCCCCAGGGACTCTAAAAACTTTTATCTGTCTCACGTCATCTTTCCCGGGGACCCCACTTCTGTTTCTTTTTCCCATACCCTTGAACTTCCTGTCTGCACCCAGTAGGTACATAAGCCATGTCTTTGATGTGTGTCTTAACAGAACGCAGGTAATTCCTTGCATCTAAGTCTGCAGATCTGTCCCAGAAGAAGTACAGCCGGAAGGCTCCTTGGAAGCAAGAATGGCCAGACTTCATCTCACCTAATTTGGTCATGTTGTCAGAAGGGACCATTCCCTGGAGAAGGATGTTGTGCTTGGTAAAGTGCAGGGTCAGCGAAAGAGGGGAAGGCCCTC
>NW_006923566.1:37372-38591 GCF_000298275.1 Orycteropus afer afer | reverse complement strand
GAAGATTGACAGCCTTGGAGACCCTGTGGGCAGTTCCACTCTGTCCTCTAGGGGCGCTGTGAGTAGGAATCGGTTCAATGGCCATGGGTTTTTTTATGGATAATCTTTATGGGAGTGGATTGCCTGGTCTCTGTCTTGTGGAGCTGCTAGTGGGTTTGAACCTCCAACTGTCCAGTTAGTAGTTGAGGGCTTAACCATTGTACCACCAAGGCTTCTTAGCATTCACAGGTATAAGGTGACATCGGTGCCCAGGTAGAAACCATGAGGAGGCTGGGAGAAAAAGCAGGACAAAGGACCCCTGAGGGCTGGGACCTTGCATGTCCTCACCCCAAACACGCTTTTGTCTGCTGCATTCAGAGAACTCAGAGAGAGAGGAAGAAAACAACCATCTGGGACCGTTCACCTGCCCTGTCCTCTCACTCGCCCTTCCAGCCAGGTGAGAGAGCCCCTGATGCCCCAGGTGAGCTGTCTTCTTGAAATAACCGCTGACTGAGACACCAACAGCTGGTTCTGGCTAAAAATAAACACAAGTCTCCTAAAAACAGACCGTGACCCACGTGTTCCTCACATGGTGGTGACCATGCACAGCCCGCTGACCCCGGGCTGAGTCGTCCGGCCGGCAGAAGGGGGGTCTGTTCCACACGGCAGGGCAGCTGCAGGCTACAACGTGGCATCCCGGTCACGGACTGTGCGCCCACAACTCCCTGTCTTTGTGTCCGAGGGCTGCTGGCACAGAAATATCACGGGGGGGGGGGGGGGGTCTTTCACAAACAGGAATTTGTTGGATCGCAGTTCAGGAGGTGGGATGTCCAAATGCATGGGATTGGGAGGTGGCTCCTTGATGCTAGCCCCCAGGAGTCCCTGGTGTTCCAAGGTGTGTCTTGGAATCTCTTGGCATTCTTTGGATTTCCTTGATGTTCCTTGGAGTTCCCTGGCATTGCTTGGAGTTCCCTGGCATTCCTGGATGTTCCATGGTGTTCCCTGCCATACCTTTGCATCCTTAGGCATTCTTGTCATTCCCTGGCTCCTTAGTATTTGTCTTACTCCTGTGTGTGTTTCTTACATCTACTCTGTTTAGAAGACACCTCTTAGGTTCAAGACACCACTATATTCCCAGGAAGGAGTTCTGGTGGTGCAGTGGTTACAGTATTCAGCTGCTAGCCAAAAGGCCAGAAGTTTGAATCCACCAGCCACACTGCAGGAGAAAGATGAGGCAGTT
>NW_006923566.1:35169-35933 GCF_000298275.1 Orycteropus afer afer | reverse complement strand
ACAAATTCCTGTTTGTGAAGCTCCCCCCTTGTGGTATTTCCCAGCACTAGAGAACCAAGACAGCGACCACTCAGTCCCTCATCCCCCAGCAGGTAACCGTGACCGCACAGCACAAAGAGTCGAAGCATGCACCTGCACTAGACTCCCCCAGTGGCTCACTTCTTGTGTTGAGAACCCTTTGGGAAAGTAATGAACCCTATTTCCTTTGTTTGTTTGTTTGAACAATAATCATTTTTTTCTTAACCCCAGTTAATAAGTGTCTCCCTTCTAGTTTACCTTTCCTCCCCCCACCCCCACCTCAGGCTCCCATCAAAGAATTTTTCTTTGAGTGTGATACCCCTTTCTTCACCATTTACAATAGTGCTCTCCAACAATATTTGTCCTTTTGGGATGGACCGGGTCGCGCAGCATAATGTCATTTGTGTTCATCCGTGTGATGAGATGTCTGGCAGATTCACAGTTATTGTTTAACGCTGCGTAGTATTCCACGGTGTGTATGGACCAGTCTGTGGGTCCGATCCTCCGTGGATGGACACTTCGGTTGTTTTCATCTCTCTGCTGTTGCGAATAGTGCTGTGATGAACACGTGTGTGCACACGTGTGTTCATGCCATGCCTCTTCTTTCTCTACAGTATTTATCTAGAATTGGATCCTATGATATTTCCATTTTATGATATTTCCATCCTATGGTATTTCTGTGTCCAGCGTCCTAGCTGTCTGACTTTGCAGCCATGGATTTTACTTCTTTTTCATTTTTTCCCTCT
>NW_006923566.1:33456-33929 GCF_000298275.1 Orycteropus afer afer | reverse complement strand
ACCTGCTGGTTAATAGACAAGCTCTTTAACCACTGCACCAACAGAGCTCCTGGGAACAAAACAGGGGACTTAAAACCACCGTCATTTATTCTCTCAAAGCTCTGGAGGCCAGGAGGCCAACATCAAGCTGTGGGCAGGGCTGGCTCCCTCCAGAGGCTGTAGGGCAGGGTCCGTCCTAGTCTCTCGTTTCTGGTGGCCCCAGACGTCCTCCGTTTGTGGCCGCACTGCTGCCACCTCTGCTCCATCTTCACAGGGCCGTCTGCCCTCTGGGTCTGTGTGTCTGTCTCTGTCTTCTCCTCTGTTTACAAGGACATCACTCATTAGGGCCACATTATCTGCAAAGCAGCCCTGTTGGCACAGTGGTTCTGTGCTTGGCTGATGACCCAAAGGCTTGTGGTTTGAACCCACCAGCCCCCGAGAAAGACAGTTCTGGTGATTGGCTCCATAAAGACCTTCAGCTGTTAAAACCCTGA
>NW_006923566.1:8409-9061 GCF_000298275.1 Orycteropus afer afer | reverse complement strand
ACATCTGTGGAAAGAGGTGATGGAGAAGTTCAGTATCCTCAGCCAAAACAAGGCCAAGAGCTCACCGTGGAACAGACCATCGGCTACTCACATGCAAGTTCAAGTTGAAGCTGAAGACAATTAAAACAAGACCACAAGAGCCAAAGTCTGACCGTGAGTATATCCCTCCTGAATTTAGAGACCATCTAAAGAACAGATTTGATGCCCTGAACACCAACGACCAAGGACTGGACAAGTTGCAGAATGACATCAAGAACATCATCCATGAAGAAAGCAAAACTCATTAAAAAGACAAGAAAGGAAGGGTGGGGAATGGATGTCAGAAGAGACTCTGAAACTTGGTATTGAACGCAGAGTAGCTAAAGCAAAAAGCAGAAATGATGAAATAAAAGAGCTTCAAAAGACTTTGAATAGCAGCTCGAGAAGACAAAGAAGATATTGTCATGAAAATGTGCAAAGACCTTGAATTAGAAAACCCAAAGGAAAGAACACATTTGGCATTTCTCAAGCTGAAAGAATTGAAGAAAAAAAAAAGAAGAAGAAAAATCATGCCTCGAGTTGCAGTGCTGAAGGATTCCATGGGCAAAATACTGAACAATGCAGGAAACATCAAAAGAAGATGGACAGAAATATACAGAGCCATTGTACCAAA
>NW_006923566.1:5393-6729 GCF_000298275.1 Orycteropus afer afer | reverse complement strand
TGTCAAGGATTTCATTTGACTTGGACCCACAACCAACCCCCATGCAAGCAGCAGCCAAGATATCAGACGGCATGTTGCACTGGGCAAACCTGCTGCAAAAGTCCTCTTTCAAGTGCTGAAGAGCAGAGATGTCTCTTTGAAGACTAAGAATGCCTGCCCCCAGCCATGGTGTTTCCAATCCCCTCATGTGCATGTGAGAGCCGGACAATGAATAAGGAAGACTGAAGAAGAGTCGATGCTTTTGAGCTGTGGTGTTGGCGAAGAATGCTGAAAGGACCATGCACTGTCAGAAGAATGAACCCATCTGTCCTGGAGGAAGTGCAGCCGGAATGCTCCTTGGAGGCGAGAATGGAGAGGTTTTTCTGTCACCTACTTCGGATGTTTTTCCAGGAAGGACTACTCATAGCAGGACATCATGCTTTGTAAAGTAGGGGTTCAGTGCAAATGAACGACATGGATTGACACGGTGGCTGCCACGATGGGTTCAGGGATAGCACGGACCGTGAGGATGGAGCAGGACCGGGCAGGGTCTCATGCTGTTCTACGTGGGGCCACTATGAGTCAGAACGGACGCCACGGAAGCTAACAAGAAGAATATGAAGTTATTTGACATTTGACGTTCAAATAATCAAATGCACTGAATTCCCTGTTGACATAATCAACATATGGACAGGAAGAGTAGCATAAAAATGATCAGAGAAACAACAGACAGGCCTGTGAGGTGAACAGTGACATCAGGGGGTGTGCAAGTTTGAACAATCAACTGCGGGAGATCAGAAGGGCAGGGTTGGCACAGAGAGATGGCTCAGGGGGCAGGAGTGCATGGGAAAGAAGGACCCAGGGAAGACGTAACCACAGGGAGGAGGGGGGAAGAGAGCTGTTGCCTTGTGGGTAACTGCAGCCAATGTCATGAAGCCAAATGTGTATGAACTGCTGTGTGGAAAATGAATTTGCTTTGTCAACTTTCACCCAAATCACAATTAAAAAAAAAAAAGGATGAGGGAATCTGGAGTCATGCAATTAGACTTCTTTTGTCTTGGTGAGCAAGTGTGCGTGCATGGAAGGTGAGGGGAGAACTGGAATGTCATTGTTTTGTTTTCCTCTTGTTGTTTTTGCCTAAACATGGCAGAGCAGAAAGCCCCCATCTTCGGGTGTGCTGCCAGGGGTGCGATTCGGGAGAAAGATGCCAGTCCCACTGCTCATTAACACCTAGCTCAGAGCAGCGTCTTGGCATCGGAAGCCAAGCCTGAGACCGTGTGCCAACATGAGTCAGGGCATCCAAGCTTTGATCGAGTGAAGATTAGAGCTGCCTGGAGCCTGGGAGCCAGGTTGGGTA
>NW_006923566.1:1828-4753 GCF_000298275.1 Orycteropus afer afer | reverse complement strand
GAAACCCAAGGAGGGGTCGCTATGAGTCGGGGCCGACTCGACAGCACATAACAACAACAACAGATAGATGGTAGAGACGATGGTGAAGATGATAGATGATGGATGGATGGATAGACAGATGGATGGATGGATGGATAGACAGATGGGTGGATGGATGGATGGATGGATGGAGGGATGGTGGATGGAGGGATGGATGGATGGATGGACACAGATGGGTGAATGGATGGATGGAAGGATGGATGGATGGATGGATGGATGAATGGATGGATGGATGGATGGATGGGTAGATGGAAGGATGGATGCATAGATGGAAGGAGGGATGGGGGATGGAGGTATGGATGGATGGACAGACAGATGGATGGATGGGTAGATGGAAGAATGGATGGATGGATGGTTAGATGGAGGGATGGGGGATGGAGGGATGGAGGGAGGAATGGAAGGATGGATGGATGGAAGGATGGACAGACAGATGGGTGAATGGATGGATGGAGGGATGGATGGAGGGATGGGGGATGGAGGGATGGATGGATGGACAGACAGATGGGTGAATGGATGGATGGAGGGATGAATGGAAGGACGGATGGATGGATGGATGAGAGATGCTGTTGACCTGACTCTGACTCATGGGAACCCTGTATACAACAGAATGAAATTTTGGCTGCTCCCACATCAGCCCCCTGGGCTCCTTGGTCTTTGAAATACCTGTAGCATAGCTTCCCATGTCACAGCAACATGCCAGCCTCCGTGGGTCCTGCTATTTGATTATAAAACATTCTCTCTTCTAGGACTTACTCTGCATCATTGTCACGTGCCCCAAATTAATCTTTTAAATGCCCATCCAAATTAGGGGGAAAAAAAAGTTCTAAGTATTTTTGGCAATGAGTAAGTATTTTTGGCAATGAGTTGAAAAAATAAGTAAGTGAGAGAGTTGGAGCCGTGAACAGAATGAGCTTTGAAATCTCTTTGGCTCCAAGAGCAAGACCTCTCAGATACATCGTGAGGACCGACTGAGGGAAGACACAGACTGTCACTTCCTGAAGAAGGTCAGAGTTGCCCACGCCGGGAAGAGGAGGCTGTGAACATAACTCACACCTCCGGCTTCCTCAGAGAACGGGAACAGGACACAGGGATTGAGTCTTCACTTTGCGAGTCTTCCCACATTAGGAGGTGAGGTGTGGGTGCATAAGGGGTCCTTCTCTAAATACCATGGTTGTAGGCATCAGACAAAAAGGGAATTAATTCATAGTGAAGAAGACTTCCATGCTGGGGCTAGGTACATGTCTACTTCTTCTAAATTCACTCGCACTTTTTAAATTAAAAATAAATAACAACAAAGAATTGCTGTCCAGCCCACGCCAGCCCCTGGCGACACCATGTGTGTTAGAGTAGCCCTGTTCTCCGTGGCGTTTTTAGTGGCTGAGTTTTCCGAATAGATCACCAGCTCTTTCTTCCAAGCCACTCTGGATAGACTCGAACGCCCAACCTTTAGGTTAGCAGATGAGCGCCTCACTATTTGCACCACTCAGGGGCTCTGATAGGATGAAAAAAACCCACACAGCTGTCCAGCTGACTGAGTCATGGTGCTCCCGTGGGTGTCAGAGTGGAATGGTGGTCCACCACGTGTTCAATGGCTGAGCTGCAGGAAAAGGACCGGCAAGTCTTTGTTCCAAAGTACTTCCAGGGGGACCTGAAGCTCCAATCTTTTGGTGAACAGCTGAGCACGTTAATTAACTGTTGCATCACATACAAAAGTGTACATTTTATATATATCCTGTCTGTCTGTCATCTATCTAGCTATCTATCCATTGACTGATTGATCATCTATCGCTCCATCTACCCATCTATGTCCATTACCTATCGATCATCTATCAATCTATCTACCCATCTATGTCCTATTACCTATCTACCTGTCTATCATCTATCTATCCATCTATCATCTATCATCTACCTATCCATTGATCTATCTATCCATCCATCCATCCATCCATCCTTCTATCCATCCATCCATCCTTCTATCCATCCATCCTTCTATCCATCCATCCTTCTATCCATCCATCCATCCACCATCCATCCATCCATCCATCCATCCTTCTATCCATCCATCCATCCATCCACCATCCATCTATTGATCCATCCATCCATCCATCCATCCATCCATCCATCATCTATCTCTCTATCATCACTTATCTATTGATTGATCAACCCATCAATGTATCATCTATCTATTCAACCATGTCCACACGAACAATTCAGTCACACTGGCCACATTCTTCAAGTTGAGCAAACATTCTCACTGTCCTTTTCCAATCTTATCCACCACCATGAACATGAACTCAATGTCCCTTAAGCAAAACCTCCACCTCCATCCTCCTTCCACCCTTGGTGACCACGAATCATCTTCAGTTCTTGTGTCTGCATATTTCATATTCGTGGGACCACACAGCATTGGGCCTTTGGCAACTGACTTTTTTCACTCAGCATCATGTTGTCAAGGCTCATCCAGGTTGAGACAGGGATCGGGAAGTCATTTCACTTTATTGATGAGGAATACTCTGTTGTGTGGATGGACCACGCTGGTTGGTCTATCTTCTGTTGATGGACACTTGGGTTGTTTCTCTTCATGGCTGAGGGATACTCCATTGTGTGGATGGACCACACTGGTTGGTCTATCTTCTGTTGTTGGACACTTGGGTCATTAGGAAAAGTACCACGATAACCACCAGCTTCTGTCTGCACTCCTGCCTCCACTTCTGAGTATACACTAAGGAACGGAATTACTGGAGCCCATGGGAGTTCTACGTCCAGCTTTTTGAGGAACTGCCAAACTGTGTTCCACAGCAGCGGCACCATCTGACATTCCACCAGCAAACGGATGAGGGCTCCAGGTTCTCCATGGCCTCACCACCACCTGTTGTTTTTTGGGTG
>NW_006923566.1:0-1123 GCF_000298275.1 Orycteropus afer afer | reverse complement strand
TGTAGATTGCCCAACCTTCCTTCTGAGGAGTGGTTGATGGGTTTGAACCTCCAACCATCTGGTTAGCAGTCAAATGCCTTAGGCACTATTCTGCCAGAGCTCCCGGAAGAAGCAATATAATGCCCATTTCTTTCTTTCTTCATTTAAAAAAAAAAAAAAATTGAATTTAAACTAGGAGTCAGAACCTCAGGGCAAATCCAGCCTGCTCCAATGTGTTGTCAAACATTTTACTGGCACACAGTCACACACATTCTGAAAGCACGTCTATGTTACTTTCACAATACCCGGATGACCAGATAGGCAGTTGTGATGGGAAGAAAATACAGAAACTTAAGATCTGGCCCATTACAGAGAAAGGTAGTCAACCGCTCCTCTAACTCTGAGAGGAGAATTGGCTAAGAATTACATAGATCTAACAACAAAATGTAGCATGACTTATTAAAAAATAAAAAAGAACAACTCTAAAGAAAGACTAAATGTGTTACCATTGAGTTGATTGTGACTGTTGGTGACTCCTTGTATGTCAGGGAACAGCTGTGCTCCCAACGGTTTTCAGTGGCCGATGTTTTATAAGTAGATTGCAAGGATTTTCCTTCCAAGACCCCTCTGTGTGGACTCGGACCTCCAACCTTTCAGTTGGCAACTGTGGTAGTCAAGGATATGTGTCAACTTGGCTGGGCCTGGTTGAGGGGCTGGGCAGCTGGATGGGGTCTTGTCCGTGATGAAATTGGCACTCAACGGCATGATGGAGTCTACCACGAGCAGCTGAGTAGCTGCTTTAGGGATGTGGTCTGCTTCCCGTATAGAAGGAGAAGCTATAGGAATGATCTTGAGCTTTTTGGAGCACTTGGACGCTGCATGTAGCCGAGTCTTCATTCAGCAGCCTGCCATGCTCTGCCGATCTTGGGCCTTTCAATGGACTTGAATGAATGGCCTGCCGTGTGGTTTGGTAATATCGGGTCTGTGCCTTTTTACTTGTCAACCTTGGGTTTGTCAGCCTCAGCAGCCAGCAGCTGCCTCAGTGAAGAGAAGCCTCCAGCTTCGGTGGGCCGGGAGCAAGAGGCAGAGCTGAAGCCCAAGGTCGAGGGGCTTTCACTCAGTCCCTCAAGCCTGGCACTTTGAA
>NW_006923565.1:41149-42424 GCF_000298275.1 Orycteropus afer afer | reverse complement strand
TTCTGTTCTATACAACTTACTATTTTATTTCAGATCTCTGCACCTGCTGTTCCCTCTGCTAGGAATGCACTCCATCCTAGCCCTTGTCTACCCATAAAACTCCTACCTAACCTTCAGAACCTAGTTGATATGTTACTGTTCCTGAGACAGCTTCCCTACTCTACACACAACCATAATACTATCCCTCATATATATATGATAAGCATTTGTTGACAAGCCTGTTTTCCGGAGTAGCCCACACATCCCAAGCTCAAAGTCTGTATTTTACTTATTTCTGAACTCCAGAAATCTCACCCTAGAGTTACAGTGGCCCCATTAATAGAGGTCATCAGCCAAGTCCCTGTAGGAAAGTGAAAGCCATTTTAACAGGAAAATACTCACAAATGAACTGAAAGGAGTGTCCAGCAGACACCCTGTGGTAGTTCAATTTGTGTGTCAACTTTGGCTGGGCCTGGCTGACTGGCTGGGCAGCTGGATGTAGTATTCTCCATGATGAGACTGGTAATCAACTCCATGGTGGAATCTACTGTGAGCAGCTGAGTAACTGCCTTAGGGATGTGGTCTGCTTCCTGTATATAAGCCTTGGGGAATGGTCTCTAGCTTATGGCATGCTTCAACCCTGCATGTAGCCCTGTCATTGTTCAGTAGCCTGCCATGCTCTGCAGACTTTGGGACTTTCAATGGACTTGAATTAATGGTCTGCCATGTGGTTTGATAACATCGGAACTGTGCCTTTTTACCTGTCAACCTTGGGCTTGTTAGTCTCAGCAGCCAGCAGCTGTCTGAGTGAAGAAAAGCCTCCAGCTTCGGTGGGCTGGGAGCAGGAGGCAGAACTGAAGCCCAAGGTTGAGGGGCTTTCACCCAGTCCCTAGAGCCTAGCACTCTGAACTTAGACTTCTATCCTCCTGAACTGTAAGAGAATAAACTCCTGTTTGTTAAAGCCATCCCATTTGTGGTATATTTTTCTGTTAGAGCAGCACAGAGGTAACCAAAACACACCCCTTCTGGCTCTTCTCTAACATCTATTCTGATGCTATGTCCTGGGCTTTGTGGGACAGCTGCTCCCAGACTACATCAGGCAAATAAATGCACAGTAAAACGACTGCAGAAAAACGCAGTATTTCCTGAAGTCATGAAAGTGATGTTGGATATCTGTAAACAACATCATTGACAAAGGAGGGTCTGGTAGATGGACCTCCCCAAAAAATATCAAGGAAGAGAAACTCCACAAGGATGATGACAGGATCCATAGTACCAGAGAATGATTTGAAGAGT
>NW_006923565.1:38946-40079 GCF_000298275.1 Orycteropus afer afer | reverse complement strand
CTGCCTCAGTAAACACTTGCTAAGTTGAAGAACGGTGTGAGAGGGCCAGCAAGGCCCAGGATGCATGCTGCCGGCTTAGACCCCACTTGGATCCTCAATTTCCCCTACGAGATGCCTCACCAGTTCTGAGCTGTCAGGACCACCAAGGCTATAGCTCCTTGCCCACCCCTCCAGGGGCCAGGGAAGTGGGACAACTACGTACTTGTAGATGGCACTGTCCTTCTTGGGGCTGTGCTGGGGCAGGAGGCTGTGGGAGTACTGGTGCACGCCCAGGTCATACAGCGACGGGAAGTCCTTGCCGCAGAGGTGGCAGCGATAGCTCAACTCCTCCTGGTGGCTTTTGATGTGCTCCAGAAACGTGTCGAGCTTCGGGAACGTCTGGGCGCAGCTCTTGACCACACATTTGTATACCTTGAAGGAAGATGCAGGGAAGGGGAGGATGTAGGGGCCAAGGAATGCTGTCTCCACCGCTGTCCTCCCGCCCTGCGGCACATGCTGTAGTCACAGACAGTGGACTGCCAAGTCCCAGCTCCCCTGCCGCTGGAACCCTGCTTTTATTCTGATTAGAGGGTCCTCTCCTCCAAGCCAGTCACTATGGCCCTTTGGCCCTTGCCTCGTGCTCTGTGTGGCATAAACATGTTGAGAAAAACTACCCAGCTCTTGGAAATACGGTGAAAAGATGACTGAAGTCCTGTCAATGTTATGCTAGAGTAATGAGTGGCTCTCAAACTTGAGCCAGCCAGCATCAGAACCACAGACTGGTGGGCGCCATTCCCAGAGATTTGAGTCAGCAGGTCTGTGCACCCTGAGGATATGCATTCCTAACCAGTGCCCCAGTGATGCTCTTGCTGGCCCGGGGACCTAACTCTGAGAACCACTGTGCAGGGCATGGCCTGGCAAGCCTGCCTAAGGGTCATCTCGGGGGCATGCCACTTGTTTGCACTCATATCTACTACTGATTAGGATTCAGGCTCTGTAAAGTTAAATGCTAATTTGTAGAAAACTGATCAGATGCAAATGATTCTTGTCAGGCAGATCAACCCCAAAGGTCATGCGTTTTGTTGCCCTGTAGAACAAGGAAAGGCAACTTCATGGCACAGTTGTTAAAGTGCTCAGCTGTGAACTGAAGGTTT
>NW_006923565.1:36909-37886 GCF_000298275.1 Orycteropus afer afer | reverse complement strand
ATTCCACTCCTACTTATGTACATACCTAAGAGAACTGAAACATATGTTCACACAAAAATTTGTACCTGAATGTTTATGGGTGCATTACTTATAATAGCCCCAAAGTAGAACCACCCAAATGCCCATCAACTGATGAATGGATAAATAAAATGTGGTATATGCCACTCCTTGGAAGGAAGACTGGGCCATCTACTTCTGTAGAGATACCACCTCAGAAACCCAAAGAGGGGTCGCTATGAGTTGAATTGACACAATGGCAATGAGTTAGTTAGTTAGTTATAGCCATACAAGGAAATATTATTTTGCCATGAAAAGGAATACAGTAAAACAAATAAAAAGGGATGAAGTTTTGATATTTGCTACAACATGGATGAACACTGAAAACGTTATACCAAATAGAAGAAGTCAGACACAAACGGACACATATTGTCTGATTTCATTTATATGAAATGTCCAGAATAGGCAAAGCCATAGAAACAGAAAGATTAGTGGTGGTCAGAGGCGAGGAAGAGGGGAGAATATGGAGTGACTGCTGATGGCTACAGGTTTCTTTTTGGGGTAATCAAAGTTTCTGGAATTAGATACTAGTGATGGTTGTATAACCACATGAACTAAAAACTATGTAAGTGTATATTTACTTATTTATTTAAGTTTTTATTGTGATTTGGGTGAAAGTTTACAGAGCAAATTCATTTTCCATATACCAGTTCATACACATTTTGTTTCATGACATTGACTGCAATTCCCCACAATGTGACATCTCTTTTCCCACTTCCTCCCTGTAGTTATCACTTCCCAATGTCCTTCTTTCCTATACACTCCTGCCCCCTGAACTATCTCCCTGAGTAAACACTGCCCTTCTGTTCTCCCATAGCTTGAGCATTCTAAGGAGTGTACCTACCTGGTGCAAATGTTCATCCTCTATGCCTGTCTACTGTTTGCCTGGAAGCCATGTGAGTGAGTTCAATCCCAGACCT
>NW_006923565.1:34283-35029 GCF_000298275.1 Orycteropus afer afer | reverse complement strand
GGTGCATGACCCCCAGCTAATCCTTAGACCCATTAGAGTTTGTTCACTTGTCCCAGTAATGTTCTTTCATCATAGAAGAATCTGGTTCGAAGCCACTTACTGCATTTAGCCATCAAGTCTTTGCTGCTGTTAGCTGCCAGTGAGTTGGCTCCAACTCATAGTGACCATCTGGCACTATAGAATTTTGAAAGAAATGGTTTCTTCTGCAAAGAGTTCACAAGAACTCAAAGGACACACAAAAAACAGCTAACCACACAATTGTGCTAGTTCCAACAAGAACACGGATGGAAGAGGGTCATATAAAAGCAGCCACACACTGCTTGACCAGCAAAACATCCCCTTCACAGCCAGCATGTGGCTAGCACTGCTCTGCCTTGGGCTGCACAGGAAGGGCTCAAGTTCAGGCCTTGCACGGTCCAATGCGGTGGCCACAAGCAACACGTGCCTATTGAGAACTGAAACATGGCTGGTACAACTTCCAACGTGCTACAGGTGTAAACCATATACTGCATTTTGAAAACTTAGTATGAAAAAACAGTGTAAAATATCTCATTAAGAATAAGAAGTTCTTTAATTCTGGGGCATCTCTGTAGGAGATCCTGGGTAGAGTGGGAGAACAATGTGGAACAAAACTGAAAATCATTAAAAAAAAAAAAGACCAGGTTTGCTGGTCTGATAGAGCCTGGTGGAACCTCTGAGACTATGGGCCCTAGCTGCCCTTCAGGTTTGGAATTGGACCTACTCCT
>NW_006923565.1:0-1260 GCF_000298275.1 Orycteropus afer afer | reverse complement strand
TGGTCTTACTTTCCTTGCCTTTAGGCCCTTATGATCCACATTCAGACATGATTTTAGAGGTGTCTGCTACATGTGCTTATGCAGACTGGAGCATATGACAAAAACCTGAGTGTGCCACCCTATGAAAACATTGGGATTCTGGACTAGAAAGTTTCCAGATGCTGCAGCACGATACACACCATTTGAAAGGCAATTACTTGCCTGCTATTGGGCATTGACTGAGACTGCTTCAACGACAGAACACAAAATCATGAGACCTGAAATGCCCATAATGTCTTGAGTGATGTCAGAGAAACATTCTAATAGTTCCATAATAAAATGGGACTGGTTCATATAAGAACAAGTGACTGGAGGAATGCAGGGAGGCATGAGCAGGTAGCATCCTTCCCCATACATAGGTCCTACCCTGGAACCACCCGAGGAGCTGCCAGAACCCATTGCTACAGGGACAGTGCCATATGAACAACTTTCTGTGGATCAGCAGAAGGCCTCTTAGTTCACAGATGGCAGCTCCAGGGTACATGGGCAATAAGTGATATGGAAAGCTGCTGCATTAAGACCAGCAGACAGAAAGACCCCGATTGAAGAAAACAAATCAGCTCAATGGGCTGAACTCCATGTTGTCTTCCTAGCTGTCACGGAAGAACTGAGCAATGATGAGAGCCCATATGTTTGGATTTTTACTGATTCATGGGCAGTGGCCTGGCTATGTGGTCAGGCAAATGGGTGATGGAAAATTGGACTATTAAGGGGACACCCATGTGGGGCATGGACCTATGGAAAGCACTCTGGGAATTCAGATGCATTAGAGTAGGCCATGTGAATGCCTATCAGAAGAATCCCCTTCCTGGATCGGAAGGTGATTGGAATCAGCAAGTGGACATGCTGGTATTCTCCCTTGAGATGGCCAATTGGGTCCATGAAATGAGTGGACATGGGGGTGCTGCAGCAATGCAGAGACGGGCTGAATCTAGACACATCCCTCTTGTACCCTCTGAGACACAAAATGCCAATAAGGAGTGCTCTGTCTGTCAGCAAGAAAGACAGAGGTTACAGATAGCTATGGGGTGGATTCCCTGGGGGGAAGGCCCTGCACACAGCCAGCAAGTTGATTACACACTACCCATGATGCCAGTGGCTCCAGGTTGCTATAAATGGGTCCTCACAGGAATAGATACTTACTCCAGACTGGGCTTTGCTTATCCCATGACAGATGCAAATGCCAAAAACACCATTAAAGGATTGGAACAAAAGATACTG